>NW_027493377.1:0-50718 GCF_021521415.1 Bidens hawaiensis | reverse complement strand
GTAATCTCACCCTAAGTATATAACTCTTGAAAATGAGGATGAAAATGTGGTATGGAGATTAAGTCTGTCCTAAACAACATTTGAATTTAGAGAACAACACATGACTTCATAAATGTTTGTAGTGGTGATCGGCATATAACAATCTTGGATATGAGTTTGATAACAAAACAAGATGGCTCACGTATGGAATCCTTGTTCATGTTTGGATATGTTCGTATTCACAAAAGTGAACGAAAATAGGCTCTAATACTTTATAAACCATGTTACACACGCGTTTTTGAGCCATTGTTACATATATATATATATTTATTTCAACGAAATTATCAAGTACCATGATTATCTTTTAGTTTAGATGGTCACGACATATCCTAGCATTATTTATCTACTTCATATTAATGCGTCTAATTGTGTAATATGTGGCAGGGTCATGGTGGCATAGTGGCTATCATTTGACTACATCCATTGTAGCACCAGCTTTGTTGAGTCTACCATTTGCATTTGCATCACTAGGATGGATAGCCGGAGTGTTGTCGTTGGTGATCGGAGCAGTCGTGACTTTCTATTCATATAATCTTATTTCTCTCGTCCTCGAACACAATGCTGAGTTGGGTCACCGTCATTTGAGGTTTCGTGACATGGCAAATGATATCTTAGGTAACATACTTTTATAGTTTTATTGATACCACTACTACTACTACTACTACCACCACCACCACCACCACCAATAATAATAATAATAATAAATTAATTTGAGGTTTTTTGTAAAGGAATTTGTGATAAATTATTTTGGATTTTTATTCGGGAAATATAATAAAAGGAAATTATGAAATACAAACTTATCAATTAAATGCAAACGACGCCGACTTCATTTTTTTCTAACACATGTTTGGTAAAATTTTTGTAGCCCTATTTAATATCAATTAAATGACCAAGACTGGGTGACGATATTTGTAATACTTTATTACTAGGCTCAAATTTTATTAGATATTTTTTTAATAAATCTGTTCAGATTTTTTTTGTGCCCTTACTGTTGGGACTGTTAGACGTAATTTCTGTTGGATTGACTTATCGAGCCTATGATGAGTTTGTGTCTTGTTTATTAAGTTGAGCACGTAACTTGGTTTACATAAAATAAATTACTTGGTGAACAAGTCGAACTAGTGACTTGGACAACAAGAAATTTATTTATTAGATATTGTTTAAATATGTTTTTACTAATTAGTATTTGAGTGGGATAAAGAGTTTGTATTCTAGCTAATTAGGTTTTCATGTTTAAACTAGTATATATACCTGAAATTGGTCACCAAACTTCACTTATTGGTTTCCTATCAGTCATTTTCAACCCAATTAATCAATTGAGGTTAAAAAAATATGTTTATATATATTTTTTAATTATTTCGTGCCCTACACTAAACTTCAGCCGAACCCTGTATAGGGTCAAAGACGGCCCTGCAATTAATTAAGTACAGAGTTTATATGTTTTTCATGGGTTTGTTTTATATTAAAGACCTATAAACCTAAAAGTTTCAAAATAAAGGCAATAGTATAATATTATTTTGTTAAGTTGTTTGGTTAATGTATTTAATATTTATGCGTGGGAAATAAAGGAAATAGTGGGAATATGCTCATGTCTCCACTAGGGTGTGTACGGTTCGGTTTGGTTAATTCCAGTTAATAACTAATATTACATTTTGGCTAAAATTTTGCTTAAAAATACATGAAATGAATGCTTAAATACATAAAATGAAGGTATAACTACATGAAATGAATGTATTAATATATAAAATGAATGTATAAATATATGAAATTGAGATATTAATACATGAAATGGAGATCTAAATACATGAAAATGATAGTATTAAACAATTAATACATATAATACATGAAATAGAGGGAAAAAAACGATTGAAAATTCGAAAAAAAATGAAGAGTTCGGTTAATTCGGTTCGGTTTCGTCGGTTTTCGGTTCGGTTTCGGTTAACGATTCGGTTATTGCTCACCCCTAGTTACCACATTGTTTTTGCATTGTTCCCATCTTTCTTATTTTCACATTGACGAATACATAGATCTCAATTTATAGGCTACACAGATTTTATTTGTGTTCGTAATCCGTTCGTAAACACGTTCATTTACTTAATGAACGGACACGAACATAATGTTTCGTTTGGTAAGTGTTCTTGAACCGTTCATGAACATATTATTTCATTCACAAACAAACATAAACAAAACATTTTTTATGTTCGTTCAGTTCATTTGCAGCCCTAAAAATAAGCCGTATTTGTGTATTGTTGAAATTCAATTCAAAAAATAAAAAGGTTATGTACTTTGAAACTGAATTCACTAAAATCAAACTGGGTAATCAACAGGCCCAGGATGGGGTAGATACTTTGTGGGCCCAATCCAGTTCATGGTCTGCTATGGTGCGGTGGTGGGCCTAAGCCTTTTGGGAGGGCAATGCCTCAAGGTTTGTTTCTAATTTGCTATTCTAATTTTCCTTAGCCTAGACTCCTAGAGGAGCACAAACCGGGTTTTTTTTCCTGAAACCGGAACAAGATAGAAATCAGTTCCGGTTTGGGTATAGTCGGGATTTGACCATTTTTTCCGGGTAGAAGTGAAACCGGTTTCGATGGATCTAGTTCGGTTCTGGGTCCAAGTATGGTGATCCTGAGGAACTAAAACCTGGCTCGTACCTACGCGTTAGGTACACTGGGTCGGTTCCAGAACCGAGTTTCATAGACTAAGGCATCAATCCAGACTATTTCATTTTTGTTTTAGAGTATTCACATCATATTCCACTGTATGAATCCTAAACCATATAATTTAAGAAAAACTTTAAATTTTTTGTTAATTTTTGCGTGTCATTCGATTCCATAAAATATGGTGTAGATATATCAAGTGAACACTGATTATATAATTACTATTCATTCCCTATATACAATTTGTGACTCGTGAGTGAAAGACAAATATAATAAAAGGAGATGAGTAAGTATTATTTAATCGAAAAGATAGAGATTTGAGGAATTGGATGTGTGGGGTTTTTAAAAGATATAAAAAGTGGATTTTAGTAAAATGGTTATTTATATATAGTTTGATAACTCAATCATGTAAAAGAGAAAATCGAGTTTCTTCAAAGTAAAATATTAAAAGAGACCTTTTTTTATACTAAGTTTTTTTAGAAGCAGACGTGCCTATTCGTATAAAAATGAAAGTTCACACTTACAATTTATTAAAATTTTTAACTTATGTCATAAAAGTTCATTTGATTTTGTATTGGAACATTCGAATTCGGGTTGATTTGGAAATTGAAATTATAATTTGGAATCAGTTTGGTTCGAATTTTATTCTTTTATTAATTTTATTTGAATAATAAACATATCTACCTTGCAGACAATATATGTGCTATGGAATCCAGATGGAACAATGAAGCTATATGAATTTATAATTATTTTTGGTGTTTTGATGTTGATTCTAGCACAAATTCCATCATTCCATTCTCTACGCTATGTCAATCTTGTATCTTTAGTTTTGTGTCTTCTATACAGTGCGGCTGCTACTGCTGCTTCTATCTACATAGGTCTAAATTTTAGAGTTTTTAAATTTAAGTTATGATTATTATCATAAAAATATTAATTTTCTTTGTTTTTATCAGGGAGTTCTTCAAAAGGACCCCATAAGAGTTACTCCTTAAGCAGCGACGACGAAACGCGAATTTTTGGAATCTTTAATGCGATTGCGATTATCGCCACCACTTTTGGAAATGGCATCATTCCAGAAATACAAGTATAACTATTACTCGATCTTGTTTTGACTGAATACCCACTACTAAAATAGTGGCCTAACACAACCTTATTATACAAAAACAGTTGCATCAGACCTAATGCAACATTTTTGTTACGTAATGCAACTCTTTCCCAAGAGTTATCTCATAAAAAGGCTGCAATTGAAAATAAAATAGTTGCATTAGATTTAATACAACTGTTTTTGTAAAATAAATGTTGCATGTATCTAATACAACTGTTTTTTGTAAAATAAATGTTGCATGTACCTAATCTAATAATTTACCCGTCTTACCACCTTTACTAATGTGTCTGGTGTTGTTTTTTCTTTTATATTTGGGCTCATTCTCATGTTGTTTGTAGGCAACACTTGCACCACCGGTTAAGGGAAAGATGTTCAAGGGTTTGTGTGTTTGCTACGCGGTAATCATAGTAACATTCTTTAGTGTTGCAGTTTCCGGGTACTGGGCTTTTGGCAACAAATCAGCTGGCCTTATTTTAAGTAACTTTATAGACCCTGATGGTAACCTACTAGCTCCAAGATGGTTCATTGTGATGATCAATATCTTTACCATACTCCAGCTCTCAGCAGTTGCAGTAGTAAGTATATGTTAACTGGTATTATCCAAGTTTACTATACATGCCATTCAAAAAATCAATGTTGTATTTCGCATGCTTTTGCAGGTTTACTTGCAACCAACAAACGAAATTCTTGAGCGAACATTTGCAGATCCAACTAGTGGTGAATTCTCAACAAGAAATGTGATTCCAAGAGTAATTTCAAGATCAATATCTGTGATAGTGGCAATAACAATAGCAGCAATGTTACCCTTTTTCGGAGATATTAATGCCATAATCGGAGCATTTGGATTTTTACCACTCGATTTTGTGTTACCGGTGGTGTTCTATAATATTACATTTAAGCCTTCAAAACAAAGCCCCTTATTTTGGTTAAACACAAGCATAGCGGTGATATTTTCGGTAATCGCAGTTACAGCGGCTGTAGCAGCAGTAAGACAAATAAGTCTAGATGCCAAGACTTATAAATTGTTTGCTAATGTGTAATCTCATTATCTTTCTAAAGAGATTGCAAAAGCTAAGACCATGTATATTTTCTATAAACATATATTTCTTTACATATGATGTAATATTGTTTTTCTACAAACAAAATATGATTCACAAAGTATAATGTTGGGATATTTAGCCCCAATAACCTTAGAAATAAAGTTAATCTCTTTGTTTCATTTCTCATTATGGAATTCACATATGTTGGATGTAATTTTTTACTCCGAGTCACAAGTCGGTAAACTTGAGGGACCAATAATTGCAAGTCAGTCATAGTTGGTTATGTTTCCTAATTACAATATGTTTTTTAATTGTTTTGTAATTATAATTGATAATGTTTTGGCTAGCAAGTTAGAATTTGTCTATATAAATTGAACTTATGGTTAGACATTAAAAACACACAAGACGCAATCGAGTTAGAGTTCATCTAGAGAAATACGAGTTATGTGTAATAGCTTCCTCTATATAATATTGAGAGTTATTTAATATTAATATTGTGTGTTTACGTTTTGATGAGTTATATCAATTCATTCTTGAACATCACTGAAGAGGTAGGTCCCAGCAGAGACCAGTTGGTCCCGCAAGACTCACCTTGAATAGGGACGTCTGCGCAAAGGCCATCTGCTCCCGCAGGACCCACCATGCTCATAGAATCTTACGCGCAGTACGCAAGCTGTACACGCAGGGAAAGCCTCCCAGTGGTGAAGTACCCCGCCTGTTCCCGCAGTTGCGGATACAAGCCATCAGGGAAGGCTACCCGCAGACAGCAGGGCTACACGCACAAGGCAATAGCTACTTCAGTAGTCACATGAAGGAATGAGCAAGGCGGGAACAATCCCGCCGAAATGAGCCAGTCCGTATGATTCTGAAAGATCTTTTGTACTATACCTACCAAGGTATGGATAGGACAGACGATCTGACCAGAACAACCCATGAGCCAATCACAGGGTGACAGCTCACCGACAACAGTACGAGGAGGAGCACCCTCTAGTACTGTTTGTCACTATTAGCCGCTGCCTACTCACCAACTCTTACTGACGGGCGTGCGTAGCCTACAGTTGGTAGAATAGTGTTACTGTTGGCCGTAACCTATTCACCAACCAGCATGGCCTGCGTATAATCCACAGTAGGTGGGACGTGCATAATCTACAGTTGGTGGAATAGTGCAGCCGACTTTGTTACTGTTGGCCGTAACTTATCCACCAACCAGTATGGCCTGTGCATAATCCACTGTTGGTAGAACAGGAATACTATTCAGCTGGCTGTACCTTCTAGGAAACCTACCTTCGGCTATAAATACTCCAACATCTTGGAATGGTAAGATCATCTGATATCTCAATCTTATCTAGCAATCTCTCAATATACTCTTATATTCAGAGCAACCTACTCTGATTCTCACGCCGGAGGGTGGTCACAAGGAGGAACCCCCCCCCCCTTCTCAGTGACGAGCTTACGGTGTCTGTTTTGCAGGTCTCCTGAAGAACAGCCTTCTCAGCTAGATCTCATCCGTGGGAAACATTACTTAACCCCCAGATTATCTATAATCTGTCCAGGGTTCACTTAGTGTTTCTTCATTGGCGCCATCCGTGCATAAAAGCTAGAACTATTTTAGTTTTCACAATTTCTGAAGAAATGGTTAACGTTACTCCGGTCCAAAGGCCAGTAACCGACCAAGAAACCCCGGTAACAACCCCAGCAACTGGGGGGAACACCGGCGGTTATACAATCCTTACGAACACTACCCCGACTACCCAAGCCGGGGCAAGTGCAGTAAATATTCCACTGGGGTTCACCGATACCCAGCTGGAAAAACGAACGAAGGTCCCTCGCCAAACACTAGATCAAGTGAAGGCGTGGGCAGAAGCACGGCAAAGAGAATTCCAAGCCGAATTGGATGAACGCTTGCGTTCAGTTCAACAGGCTGACGAATTCGCCAGTACTCGCCAACACCTCAATATGAGCAGTGACTGCGAGTACTCAGACGACGAGTTGGAGTCCGATACCGACGCAAACCCTCGCCATAAGGCGAAAGGGAAGCGTAAGGAAACGGACGTCCAACCAAAAAGGAATTTTGGGGAAGCTTTTAAACCAATCGCGGAGAGAAACTCGCGTGACTTCTCCAAAACCTTTAGACCAACTGCTACAAATGCAGGAAAGTCAAAATTCGCAAGGGACATTGCGGAAGCAATCGCCCCGAGAAGTGCCAAACAAATGTCCAACATTGGCACTTATGATGGTCTATCCGACCCAGACGACCATTTGAACAGGTTCATTGCGGGGGCTACCGTCAGCAACTGAACAGAACCCACGTGGTGCTACATGTTCCAGATGACTCTGGTCGGAGCGGCCAGGGCATGGTTCGATCGTTTACCGATCCACCACATATATGACTGGGCGGACTTTCAGAACAAGTTCAGCCAGCACTTCAGCCAACAGAGGAAGTACACTGAAGAGCAGTGGACGATCCTCAACTGCGTGAGGGAGGAGGATGAATCTTTACTAGACTTCATCACTCGCTTCAACTCCAAAAAGCTAAGTCTCGGCAACATAAGTGAGGATCTGGTTCGCGCCGCCATCATCCAAGGCGCCGAATACCCAGAACTTATCCGCACATTGACGGGTAAGGATGGCATGCCATCAACATGGGATGCCATCATGACGGCGGCAAAGCGCTTTGCCGAGACGGAAAAGCAACTGGGAAGGGATCTTCCCCAGAGTACACACCTCTACACGCAGAGGACAAGAGAAAACAATGTCCGGATCGCCCGGCAGAACAAGAAGATGAGGCTAGGTATTTGGCAGTCAAGGGTAAACTTTGACACCTCATCCAGCTCTCGCCCTCTTGTTGGCGGAAGGGACAACACACACCCTTCAAACCGAAAACACCGGTGGACGCCACTCACGAAGAGCGTCACGGAAATATTTGCCACGGAAAAATTGCCATGGCCAAAAGCCCCATTGATCCGGCAGAAACCTAATGCGGATCAAAGCAAATCCTGTGATTTCCACGGGACAAAGGGTCATGGTACTGAAGAGTGCACATCCTTGAAGGATATTATTGAGACATTTGTCAAGGATGGAAGACTTGCACATCTCGTGGCATCAATCAGGAAGGGAGGAAGGAATGACAACCGGTACAGAGGTAACGGACGAAAGCCCGTCTACATCAGCATCAACATGGTTCATGGCAAGGTCAGAGGAAGAAAAAGACGAGTGACAGAACCATGCGCGTGGAAGGAAGCTGAGGTGCGCTTCCCGCGAGTGCCAGGAGGCCCCAGCAAAGAAGGCCCCATCGTCATCAGAAGCCAGCTGGGGCATTACATCACTTCCCGCACTCTTGCTGACAACGGCGCTTCGTCGACAGTGATGTACAGGCAGTTCTTTGATAAGCTGGATGATGAAGACAAAGAACGCTTGGAAACGGTCTACGCTTCAATGGAAGGGTTTGACGGCAGTACAGAAACCCCCCTGGGTATCCTATCTTTCCCCGTTACTCTTACTGATGGGAATCATTCACGCACAGAAGACGTGGATTTTGTCGTGATGAAAAAGCCACACCACACGTACGACATCCTATTCGGAAGAGACGGGATGGCAAGATTCAACGCCGTGGTATCTTCAGTCCACGGCACGATGGGATGGCCAACAGCTGAGGGTGTAGCGATGATCACTGGCATTCCCCAGAATTTGGTGAGTGATAATGGCACCAACTTTGCTGACAAGAAGCTACAACAGTGGCTAAAAGAACTTCAAATCACCCACACCTTTACCTCAGTGGCACACCCGCAAGGTAATGGTGAGGTGGAAAGAGCAAATAAGAGCATCGTCGAAGGCATCAAGAAGAGGCTATCGGAACACAGATCCGGCTGGGTGGACGAGCTTCCGCACGTCCTTTGGGCAAACAGAACGCTGAAGAAGGCCAGTACGGGAGAAACCCCGTTCAGCCTCACTTATGGCACTGAAGCCATGGTCCCGGTCGAAATTGGTCTACCCTCACCAAGGGTCTTGATTCAACCAGAGGACAATGATGCGGAAAGACGGTTGGATCTTATGCTAACCGAGGAACGCAGAGACTTAGCCGCAGTGCGTGAAGAGAACTACAAACGACAAATGCAAAAGTACTACAACACGCGGGTAAAACTCTGCAACTTCAAGATAGGAGACTACATACTGCGTAACAACGAGGCTTCAAACCAAGAGCGCCCGGGAAAGCTGGCCCCGGTTTGGGAAGGGCCATACATTATCAAAGAAGTCCTGGGAAAGGGCGCATACCGGCTCGAAAGGCTCGATGGCACTCCCATCCCAAGAACATGGAATGGAGCTCAATTACGCAAATGTTATATGTAGATCAATTCCAAAACTTGTAAAGAAAAGGCCTAGAGCCACTTCTAATGGAAATGATTCTCCTTTCATAATGTGTTTACCTTTATACTTATGAACTTCCCACTGATACCGGTATTCACCGCATAAACGGGAAGAAGTAAGTCGTTACGTGTGGAAGGCGGAAAAAACCCGCGTAAACACAACGTTAATAAGGGAAACCTACACGCAGGTATGATGTAAGTAAAGTTTAGCCATCCTTGTAAGTGCAAGTGACGGTCTTACCCGCACAATCACGAACAAGGAAGCAAAACTTCAACCTATCATCTACCACGTTCAAAGGTTATCCTAAAAAAAAAAAAAAAAATGAGGAAAACCTACACGCAGGTCAGATATGGGTAAAGTTTAGCCATCCTACTAAGTGCAAGTGACGGTCATACCCGCACAATCACGAAAGAGGAAGCAAAACTTCACACCTATTATCTACCACGTTCAAAAGTTAACTTATCCTCAAATAAGGTAAACCTACACGCAGGCCAGATGGTAAAGTTTAGCCATCCTACTACGTGCAAGTGACGGTCCTACCCGCGCAATCACGGAAGAGGAAGCAAAACTTCACACCTATCTACCACGTTCAAAGGTTAACTTATTCTAAACACTTGGAAAATTGCTAATTTAAACTTAAGTCATATAACGTTTATAAAGCAAGGAATCCAATGAATCAAGCGGTCTTAGCCGCGCAAAGATTTACATTTCATAAATATTCGTTACAAGAATGGCCGGGTAACTACCCGCCTACAAGAAAGTAAATCTATACAAACTAAATCTATCCTAGTAGCGGGAAGGGATCTTCAGGATCAGGCTTCAGGGCCACTTCCACTTGGACCAGCGCCGTCAGTAGAGCGTGGCTGTTCAAGGTAAGCCTTAAGGATAGGTAGCCCGTCATCAGCAGCAGCAATTTCATTCACCTTCTCCACCACCGGATGCGGGAAGGCGGCGTATTGATTTACTGCTTGGTCATATATGGCTTCGGTATCTACATTGTACAAAGGGAAGTTGGATGGCGGGACGCCTTTCTCAACAAACCCTAAACCAAGCAGGAAGCCGACCCGTTCCCCATCCTCGTGAGAAGCGTTGAGGGCTGCGCTCATTGCATCGTCGTAGGATGTCTCTGAGAAGACCCGATGCACAACCTACATAAGAAAATATACAAGTGTCAGCACCCTATCTACAAAGAAAAGCGTGAAGACATGAAGATAGACATACCTGAGACAACGCTTCTCGAAGAAGCCATTCCTTGGCAACCAGAGCTTCTTTAAGGGCGGCTTGAGCTTGGGTGCAGGCGCGTTCGGCTTCGCTTTTGTTAAGGTTGGCAAGTAGAACTTCCTTTGCGGCAGCCTCTTCGACGCCCTTAAGCTTCCGCTCGGTATGATCAAGCACGCCCCTCTGGTCCAAGATCTCCTGGAGCTTCTTGGCATCTTCCATCGCCAAGGCATCATGAGCACGTTGGAGAGCCTCTAATCTGGCCTTGAGCTCCTCATTCTCCACACGTAAAGGCTCAGCAACGGCTTCAGCCTTGGTGGCCCTCTCGGTTGCGTTCCTCGCAGTCTCCTTAGCTAGCCGAAGCTGTTCGTTAACAGCTTGGGCAGCCTTGGAGCGGGCCTCGAGTCGCGCTTGAACCTCAACCTCGAGGGCCTTGAAGGCCTTCTCCTTCTCCGTAGCAGCTGCGGACAGCTTTTGATTCTCCTCCCGAAGAGCCCGCGCTTGAGATATTTCTTTGGCGCGAGCTGCTTTCAACTTGTCGTTTTCACGACAAAGCAGCTCGACGCGCGGCTGCATCCGGGCTTGGAGAACCCGAAGCTCGTTGGTTAGCCTACCCTCCTGGTAGCTAGCCATGGCTTCCCCCAACGCACCATGGGGAGCAGCGTGGCGAGCCCATTCCACGCACTCCACAGGGGTACGAAGGGTTGTTCCTCGGCGTATGTTCCATCTTGGAACATACACTTCATTGGAATCCGACACTGCAAAAGAAACAAAGCAGTTAGGAAAAGATGATAAAAAATACAAAAAGGCCAAAAGAACCCTACGCACCTGTAGGGTCGATCACTGGCCGATAACCACCGAACCCATCACCTGAACCTAAGGGAAATCCATCCAAAAGGTCAGGCAGATGGGAAGGTAACAAAGATTGGCAAAAAGCCCCGCGCGTACCTGAAGGTTCGGCCGTCGAAGCCGATGGCGGGGGCGGCATGGTTTCCGCCGCAGTCGATGGCGGAGGCATGGTGTACGCCGCGGAAGAAGCAGCAAAAGTAACCGCCGGCTCTGTGAAGGATGCTATAAAAATCGCACTCACAGCCGGCGGTGACGTCATCTCGGCTGGAACAGTCGGCTCAGAATGAGCAACTGAACCAGCGGTAGCAGGCGCAGGCGCCTGGGTCGACGCCTCAGGTAGGCTGACCAAGCCTACCGTCATTGGCGGAGAGGTAGTACTCGGCCCCTCACCCTGGAATGCGCCAACATCCACGCCTGCGTAAAGAAGAAAAGTGTTAAAAAGACTTGAAGATTAAACTACGAAGATAAAAGCTAAGAGTTGTACTTACGGGTTTTCTTGAGCTTGAACGTACGGACGGGCGGGGACGAACCCGATGGAGCCGGTCTCTTGAGGCCGGTCACCGTCGTCGTCATTGGTTCTCCGGAGGTAACAGTCGTAGCCTCCGGAACAGTGGTCTTCTCACCACCGGGGTTCCCCGCCACCTCTTCACTATCTGACTCAGTGTCAGATAGGAGCACTGGATCGGCTGTGGAGGCCGCCTTCTCCTTCCCTTTCCCGCCTGCAGCCCTCTTCTTCCGCACTAACGGAGGACCATCTGCGGATTCCTCAGAAGAAGACAGGATGTAAGGAATTCCAGCAGCGGGTACAGCACTGAGGGGTGGAGGAGAGAATAACGCCTTACCTGGCCGCCGGTGGCTCAGGATCTCGTGGCCCAGCGGATAGACCTCCACAAACCGATCCGCTGTTTGCTCCATGATGGGCAACTCGTTCTCGTCAAGAGCACGAGTACCCACCCGCACAGGATCGTCAGCTTCCCGCGGGTACAGGAGCGACTCCAAATTGTTCCCCTCTGAAAGAAAAGAAACAGTTAGAAGACAAACTCACATCAGCAAGAAAGACAAGACATACCATAAGGAGTAGAGTTCAAACCGTATTCGAGAAGGATGGGAACCTGAGACGCCTCCTTCCATACCCGGCTCATCCCCAGCATCACCATCCCGGACTCCGCAAACCGGTAAACCGGAGATTGGACCCGGGATATCTTTGCAAACCATTCCGCCTCCTGGTAGTTGGTGGCGTGGTGGCTCGGAATTGCTTGGCCATTTTTAAACTTCATGGCAATGGGGATGGCGCGGGCAGAAATGTAGAAGAACTCCCGCTTCCACGATCGGAGACTGCGCTCGGTTGCGCAAATCTTTAAACCCTTGATCCGGGTTGTCAGGGTGTACCACCCCTGGATGCACCTCCAAGTATAGAAGGTCATCAGGCGGTCCACATAGGGCTCAATGCCCAGAATCCGGCACACCCACTCGAAATGGCGAATCTTGGCGATCGCCATGGGGTGCAACTCGGTCAGATGAACACCGTGCCTCTCAAGGACACGGTAAACAAACTTTGTCAATGGGAACCTAAGATTCCCATAGACAAAGAATGCTGCATAAACCCCGATCTTGCCTCTGGGGGCATCGTACACGGTCTGATGGGGTTCAGGAAACTCAGGCTCGAAAGGATCGAGCATGAACTTCCTAACAACATACCGGTACTGATCGCCGGGCAGAGCACACTGGCACTCACCAGCAGTACTCCTGTCATCGGTGGTAGACTCGAGATCATGTGAAGACATCTTGCAGAAAGAAAGCGATTTCGGGAAAATGCTTGCCTGAAAAGGGGAGTATTTGCCGGAAATCGCTAAGAAGAAGAAGAGAAGGGTGAAGGTGTGAATTACAAAGGACCCTCTCCCCCTTTATATACTAATCGCAATTAATGCGGTGAATTTAATGCGGAGGAGAGAGAAATCGAGGGTGCAATGAAACTATGACGCGTGGCAAAAAGCAAGCTGGCAACAGCTGTCAAAAAGACGCGTGCCAGTAATTTCCGGCCACGCGCCCAAAAAAATCGCGCCCACGCGCCTGAAAAAGCGTCTGGAATGACCATGTACTGTCACGTCACCATAACTTCCTGCACGTCCTGACACAGTCAGAAGAAACCGTCGCACGACGTTTCAGATGTTTGGACTGTTCTTATCCTCACCAACCTTTCGAATTTCAAAATTCAAAATTCAAAAAGATTCAAAAGTAAGCGGGAAAATACCCCTTACCTTGGCAACCAAGTAACCATAAGACGGATGCGGGTAAAGTGTTAAGGCAAAACCCTTCACATACCTAGCACCCGCAGGGAATTGAAGCCAAGAATACCCCGGCAACAAAGTAACTATAAGGCGGGTGCGGGTACAGTGTTAAGGCAAAACCCTTCACATACCTAGCACCCGCAGGGAATTGACGCCAAGGGTACCTTGAAAGTAAAGTAACCGTAAGATGAGCGCGGGTACAGTGTTAAGGCAAAACCCTTCACATACCTAGCGCTCCGCAGGGAATTGAAACCAAGAAGGATCTTCTGGGCAATGCTTGCGGAAACGGAAATAACATCCCCGCATAGCGGGAACGTCGAGAACTACATTGTTTGAGGCTCCAGGATGGAATTGGTGGTTTAAACATAATTGATCACTATGTTCAAAACCACTAAAACCTCAAGGAGAATCCACACAAGTGAGACTCAACGCTCCTGACTTGCGAGAAGGTTACATACCTACCCGCATCATACCCAAAGATCAAGCAAAAAAATCGGGAATTTTTGCAAGTGACATTAGGAAACCCGCGGGAAGAATCCCCACGGAGAACCTTAAAACTAAAAACCCTTTTCAAAACCCCTTGCTTAAAGTCCAAAAGTTCACCTCACTTTATTAAACATTCATGAGAAGAACATTGGACTGGGGGGACTTGAAGAGGTAGGTCCCAGCAGAGACCAGTTGGTCCCGCAAGACTCACCTTGAATAGGGACGTCTGCGCAAAGGCCATCTGCTCCCGCAGGACCCACCATGCTCATAGAATCTTACGCGCAGTACGCAAGCTGTACACGCAGGGAAAGCCTCCCAGTGGTGAAGTACCCCGCCTGTTCCCGCAGTTGCGGATACAAGCCATCAGGGAAGGCTACCCGCAGACAACAGGGCTACACGCACAAGGCAATAGCTACTTCAGTAGTCACATGAAGGAATGAGCAAGGCGGGAACAATCCCGCCAAAATGAGCCAGTCCGTATGATTCTGAAAGATCTTTTGTACTATACCTACCAAGGTATGGATAGGACAGACGATCTGACCAGAACAACCCATGAGCCAATCACAGGGTGACAGCTCACCGACAACAGTATGAGGAGGAGCACCCTCTAGTACTGTTTGTCACTATTAGCCGCTGCCTACTCACCAACTCTTACTGACGGGCGTGCGTAGCCTACAGTTGGTAGAATAGTGTTACTGTTGGCCGTAACCTATTCACCAACCAGCATGGCCTGCGTATAATCCACAGTAGGTGGGACGTGCATAATCTACAGTTGGTGGAATAGTGCAGCCGACTTTGTTACTGTTGGCCGTAACTTATCCACCAACCAGTATGGCCTGTGCATAATCCACTGTTGGTAGAACAGGAATACTATTCAGCTGGCTGTACCTTCTAGGAAACCTACCTTCGGCTATAAATACTCCAACATCTTGGAATGGTAAGATCATCTGATATCTCAATCTTATCTAGCAATCTCTCAATATACTCTTATATTCAGAGCAACCTAGTCTGATTCTCACGCCGGAGGGTGGTCACAAGGAGGAACCCCCCCCTTCTCAGTGACGAGCTTACGGTGTCTGTTTTGCAGGTCTCCTGAAGAACAGCCTTCTCAGCTAGATCTCATCCGTGGGAAACATTACTTAACCCCCAGATTATCTATAATCTGTCCATGGTTCACTTAGTGTTTCTTCAATCACCATGTAAAAGGTTATGTAAATCTCTTGTTTCCTCATGCTCGAAATAGTGTTTAATCATAGAATATGCTAACTTCTCGTAATTGCTTGATATAAAGACACACGCTTCTCTGATTGTCCGAGTTCATCAAGATTAAAACACTCGGGAATATGTTATAAGTGGATCAACAAATTTATCTATGCATCCAACCCTATTACATTACCTAATGGAACATAAGTACACAACATCATGAATTCAGTTTCTTAAATGCTTTATATGAAATAATGTCCATCTTTTATCAAGAGACATGACAAAGTAAAGTATATGACAAAGTAAGCCTTTTATTCTTTTATTTATATTTCACGCTCAATAAAACACAACCTGGTCAACTAGAAGGAAACACAAGAACTTGTTGTGACTTGTGAGGATCAAAAAGTTTAACACTTTCACCAGCGATTAATTAATTACCACTACATATAAAAGATCCAAGTCAATTTGAGGGTTTAGTGGTGGTAACAAAAGATCCTATTTGAATTCAAGTCGTTTGTTTAAATAAAAATGTTAACTTTTTGAGCGTCTACTACTTTAAATTTAGGGTTTAGTGGCGGTAACATAATGAACCAAACCAATACCGATTGAACCGACTGAGGTGGCGTCACTTCACCATCGCAACGCTCGGATTTTGTTAACGCACAGTTTTTACCAACTGAACACACTTCTGGTGAAATTTTTTATAATAAGCAAAACGAGTGTCGAGTTTTGTTACCTAGTTATGAAATTATTTTTAGGTTTAGTTTTGTGAGCGTAACGAACTTAATCGATACCATACTGAACGAATCTGTATCGCTGCGCCATCAAATCTTGACGAGTTTTGTTACCTTAGAGCATTCTCATTCCATTCTCTATCTTCATCTCTATAATTACACTAAAAAACACCATCTTTTCTCTTTCATTTTCAATTAAATAATATTTTTTTTACTTTTATCATTACATTTTATCTCTCATTCACTCACAAGCACTTTCAAAAACATTAAAAAATTATAAAGATGAACGGTATGTTTCTCCAAATTTAACCATTTTATCTCTATAACTCTCACAATCACTTTTAACACTCTTTAAAAGTTGGAGAATCCCCTCACATTATTTAGAGAATGGGAATGGGAATGGGAATGGGAATGGGAATGCTCTTATAATTGTTACTATTAATTTAAGCCTTAAAGTTAGACCATTTAAGTTCAAAGTTTGACTCAGACAACAATTAATATCTAATTGAGTTGATACTTAACAATTTGTTTGTATGCTACTAAACTTGTCATTTTATGTACCAATTTCAACCATTCTCACTCTCTTGTCTCGCTCTCTATGTGTGAGAGAGAGATGCATGAAGAAACCATCAAAGCATTTTCTACCACCACCAACCACCGCGAACAACCACTCGATGCGGGTGCTCTTTTTGTTCTCAAATCTAAAGGTACATGGCCCTTTCCTCTTTTACACACAAGTTAAAGTTCATGAGTTATTTATGCGTGCTTTGTAAAATAAACCAGCCCTATAAGTTATAGATCAACATTTACTACTTGTAAGGTGATTATCATGATCATAAGAAAAGAACTTG
This sequence comes from Bidens hawaiensis, assembly GCF_021521415.1. NCBI lineage: Eukaryota > Viridiplantae > Streptophyta > Magnoliopsida > Asterales > Asteraceae > Bidens > Bidens hawaiensis. The sequence continues at coordinate 33,883 of NW_027493377.1, read as the reverse complement.
TTTGATGTTGTTTTGTACTTTTGATTATAAACACCTTTTGTATAATCCGAGGTTTGTTTTGGTTTTGTTTTGTTAAATGATATTGTTTGTGGATGGCATTGCCTCATTGGCCAAACTAACTTGTTTTCTCCACCAGTTGAAATTTAAAAAAGTGGTTAGCAAACAATAATTGAGGCCTTGAGGGTATGAGATCGGTTGTAAAATATTATTTATAAAGTTGGGTAATTTAATAATGTCTTTAAATATTTCCAATCAATCTTTAAACATGAGACGAGAGAGCGTGTTGAGAAAATTAACATGTGTTTATCCTTTTTGCTTTTAATACATTTGATATCCTAGTCTCGGAGTCTACGGAGATTCTGATTATGGTCGTATTCGAGAATCGTGAAAAATTTTGGCCGAAAGTGAAAAAAAATTTATGTTTTAAATTAGTTAAGTATTATTATATATATTAAAAAGTAGATTTACTTCTCCTTACATTTTTACTATTCCATTTACTATTCAATTTTTTAATATTTTATTAAACTAAATCACTAGCCCCATGTTAATAGATTAACTTCTAACATTATTATTTACACTTTTCTTAATTTTCTAATATTTTATTAAACTCAATCTAGCCTATAACTAAAAAATTGTTTTTACTCTTTAATTTACACTTTCTTTTAACTAATTATAATATTTAACTTAGACAATATATTTGAGCAAGTGTCGGAATTACATATTTATTTGTTAGTTAAACGATTTCAACTTTGATTTTGTATATTTTATGGTCCGTCTTTACAATGAGCAAAACTTTTTCATTATTTAAAAATATTAAGTCGTTGCATGCTTTTATATCCACGTGTCAACGTTTAATACCACGTCTTTAAAATATTTTTTTGGCTTACCAATTTATGTTTACGAATTTGTGTTGGCACTAATGATACTAACCGAAACTATGTTGGCTCGCAGCTGTAACCTGTCGTTTTTTTTGTTCTATATATGATAATTTGTTGTATTTTAGTATTGACGGATTTATTTCTTTTATTTAGTTCTGATGTCGTAACTTGATACAAATTGACTTCACGTCAACTCACAACACGTTTGTGATTTTACGTTTTTGCGTATGTTTTTTGTTCGATTTAGTGGTCCCGCCGCAAAGCGCGGGTCCCATAACCTAGTTTAGGTTTAAACATCAAAAATATTTTTCAAAAAAAACATATAATTTTTTTATAAAAAATATGGGCCAATTGGGGTGTTGGGCCAGGGTCAGTCAACCACCCGGCCCTACCTCATAGTCGGCCTTGTTTTTTAATAGGGTTCAGCGTGTCGTCCATAATAGTTTTTAGGCCCCTAATGCCCAAAGTTTTGTTTTTAGTAAAATCAGTTTTGCTATTTAAAAGATGTTGTGACACAGTTTGTTATCTTTTTACCTGTCACTCTATAGTAATTGTTTAAAAGAATGATTATAAAAGTATCCAAAGAAAAAAAATTGAATCTAATGTAATATGTGGCAGGGTCATGGTGGCATAGTGGCTATCATTTGACAACCTCCATCGTTGCACCAACGTTATTGAGTCTACCGTTTGCATTGGCATCACTAGGATGGATTGGCGGAGTGTTGTCGTTGGTGATCGGAGCAATGGTGACTTTCTATTCATATAACCTTATTTCTCTCGTCCTTGAACACCATGCCGAGTTGGGTCACCGGCATCTTCGGTTTCGTGACATGGCATATGATATCTTAGGTAACATTACGCTTATTTACTAGGATAATTACGTAAAACTGTAAAAACCAATTACGAAATCGTGTATTTATTGATAATAATAACATAGTTTTAAAAAATATTTATGTATAATTATAACATAATTTGAATTTTATGAAACAAGGAATTAGTGATAATGATTTGTGGAATTTAATTTGGAAAATATAAGTGGTCAAAGGTATGGCGTTGATTAGAAAAATAAAAAAGAAAACCCATAAAGATAACGTGACGCTGACGGTATTAAATATAAATTCATCTACGTATCTAACATAAAAACAAATCTTATGTTTTTGTATCATTGTGTAAATTGTGTCACGAAAATGAGGTGTAAATATAAATTTTATATTTTCTATTAAAACTTTGCAAGCTATTTATATTTAATATCTGTTATTTATAGACTAAGATTTCTATTTTTGTGATGAGTCTAGACTATTATAAATGCAAGTTTAGTTATTAAAAAAATCTATGATTTGATAAAAGTATTGGTTTCAGTCTGTAGATTTTTTTTCCACATACAACTGTATGATTTCCGTCTCATTCCCTAATGTTCAATTTTGTACAAAAAAAATATATTTAAATACGTAGTTTTTATTTATTTATTTATTTTGTCTCATGAAAGAACATTTGCGGCTCGGAATGTGGAAAAGAAAAGTTAAACGAAATAATGTATTTACATGTGGTTAAAAAAGTTAAATATTACAAGTTATTGGAGAAATATTAAATTATATGAAATATTTGTATCACAAGTTTATAAATATATCTTTTTTATAAACTTGAATACAAGTTTAAAAGTTGAATATTCTTCATTTTTCAAATCTTATTTCATTTCCAAAGTGAGAGATAAATATATCCAAATTTATACATTTATTTGTATTTTGTTTACTTTAATTCAGGTCCAGGATGGAGTAGATATTATGTTGGCCCAATCCAGTTTTTGGTCTGCTATGGTACAGTGGTGGGTCAATATCTTGTGGGAGGCCAATGTCTCAAGGTTAGAACTTAGAAGTTTAGAGTTTCGATTAAATACAAATTAAATTAACGTGTTAACTATGATAATCAAGTAATGTAATTATAGTTTACTGTAATTACATACTACTTGCAAATATAATTGCACTACTTGATTATCACAATTAGCACACTAATTTAATTTGTATGTTAACTTTGTAACAAGTAACAATGATTATTAATAATTTGCGATTATAATAATTATTTTTTATAGAATAAGCAATCCCAATTAAACGCCACATTTCGTGCAGACAATATACGTGCTATGGAATCCGAATATAACAATGAAGCTATACCAATTTATCATTATTTTCGGGGTTTTAATGTTGATTTTGGCTCAAATTCCATCCTTCCATTCCCTTCGCCACATCAACCTCATTTCTCTAGTCCTTAATCTTCTCTATAGCGCCTCTGCTACCGCTGCTTCTATCTACATAGGTCCAGATTTAACTTTTTTTATATTTAAAATTATTCTTATTATAAGTAGTATCGTTTTTATATATATTTACGTTTTTTGTTTGTTTTTCTTTAGGGAACTCTTCAAAAGGAGGCCATAAAAACTAATCCTTGAGTAGCAATGACGAAACACGAATTTTTGGAATCTTTAATGCTATCGCGATCATTGGTACCTCTTATGGGAACGGCATCATTCCGGAAATACAAGTAAACTATTGCTAGAAATGAACTCATTAATATATCGTATACAAATTTTTTACTTCTTTTATTATTTACAAGTTTTGCGCCATTTTTAGTAATTTTGGACTAATTCATTTGTTTGTGTGTAGGCAACACTTGCACCACCGGTTAAGGGGAAGATGTTCAAAGGCTTGTGTGTATGCTACACGGTGGTCATAGCAACATTCTTTAGTGTTGCGGTTTCTGGGTACTGGGCTTTTGGTAACGAATCCGCAAGTGTTGTCTTAAGCAACTTCATTGACCATGATGGTAACCCACTAGTCCCAAGATGGTTCATTATGATGATCAACATCTTTGTCATATTCCAGCTCTCAGCGGTTGTAGCAGTAAGTATATTATTAACTTACTATTTTCAACCAATTATTCGAAACATAACTTTTGCACTTTCGCTTGCTTTTACAGGTTTACTTACAACCAACAAACGAAGTTCTTGAACGAACGTTTTCAGATCCAACGAGCGGTGAATTCTCCGCAAGAAATGTGATTCCAAGAGTTATTTCTAGATCAATATATGTGATCTTGGTAACAACTATAGCAGCAATGTTGCCGTTTTTTGGAGATATTAATGCAATAATTGGAGCATTCGGGTTTTTACCTCTTGATTTTGTGTTACCAATGGTGTTCTTTAATCTTACATTCAAACCGTCAAAACAAAGCCTCATGTTTTGGTTAAATTCAAGCATAGCAGTGATATTCTCGGTGGTCTCAGTTATAGCGGCCGTAGCAGCAATTAGACAAATAAGTCTAGATGCCAACACTTACAAACTTTTTGCTAATGTATGATCTCATTATGTTTCTAACAATATTGCTTAAACCATGTAATAGTGCTACAAACATAAATCAATATATTAGTTCTTCATATGTAGTGCAATAATCTTTTTAAATAATAAAAATGAGAGAGTTGTCATTTTTGTTCATGTGATTTGCTCTTTTTGTCATTTTCATTAAAAAAACAAAAATCTTTAGTCATTTCCGTCCTTGTGGTTTCATTTTTTTGCCATTTCAGTCCAAGTCACTAACTCCGTTAGTTTTAGTCTATAAAGTTAGTATGAAATGGCAAAAATACCCTTATAATTAAATAGAGTAAATTGTCATTTTCGTTTTATGGTTTGCTCACTTTTAACATATTCGTCCAAAAGAAACTTATTTTTATTCATTTTCGTCCTAATGGTTTCTAAAAGTTTTGTAAATTCCATCCACTTAATAACAACGTTAGTCATTGTCAATTAAGATAGTGTAATTCATCAAGAGTGTCTTTACTAACACCATTTTAATAAATTATATATATTGTTGGGATTCATATGCATGTTTTAACAAAATTAATTAATGTAACGGAAATAAATAAATTTATGAACCGATCCATATCTGCAACTTCGTATTCGGATGTTCGTACATTTATTTATTTCCATTAAAACTAACTAATTTAGTTAAAATTAGTTAAAAACATGCATACAAATCCTCAAAATATATATAATTTATTAAAATGGTATTAATAAAGACACTCTTGTCAAATTACAATGACTAACAATGTTAATAAGTGAATGGAAATTACAGAACTTTCAGAAACCATGAAGACGAAAGTAGCTAAAAAAAAGTTTTTTTTTGGACGGATATGTTAAAAGTGAGCAAACCATAGAGACAAAAATGACACTTTACTCTACTTAATAGTTTTGTCATTTTATACTAATTTAACAAACTAAACTAACGGAGTGAGTGACTTAGACTGAAATGGCAAGAGTGGAACCACAAGGACAGAAATGACAAAAAAAAACTAAACACGGGGACGGAAATAGCAGTTCTCTTAATAAAAATTCACAAATAACATTAAAGCTTAAAAGAGAATCAAATATTTTATGAATTGACAACCAAATGCAAACAATAATGTTACAATCAAATTCAACCTTCTTCACATCCTATTCATATTACATAAACAAATTGATGCAACCACTCCCTATATAATATAATAATTATATCAAGCCAAAATGTTCAAAACTTGTATAAACAAATAAACCCTCACCAAAAATGAGAGAAATAAAAAAAACACAACATCCCACATGTTACCTCGACAAACCGACACTAACACTATGCCGCTCATGTAAGCTTACATTTTAATCCCGCCAGCCCATGCTTGTATCATTGTCCGCCCTTAGTTGCACAATCGCTTTTACAATTTTCTTAGCAAATGGGCTTGTATTTTAATAATATACTGTTTTTAAGGTTTTTTAAAGAAGACCCGCGAGCAAAGCCCCCGGGTCTGATGATGCAATCGGTTGATGATTGGGTTGAGGCTGTTGTGCCACGGGTGCAGGCGGCTTGCCAGCTGTCGGAATGCTTACCAAATTTTCCTTGATGAATTCCTTTAGCCTGTGTAATAGAAAAACAATTACTATTACTATTACTATTACTATTACTATTACTATTACTATTACTATTACTATTACTATTACTATTACTATTAGAGCTGTTATCATATAGTACGAAACTCAAAACTTGGTACTAAAAACGTACTCAAATGTTAGTGTCGGGTCCCCTGATGCAACTGTCATACGGAGTTGTGTACGATCAGCTGGATCGGTTTCAATTCTTATCTGAAAGAGAAAATGCACAAAATTTAGTCAAAACTTGACTATAAAAGTCAAAGATACTTATATAAAATGTTAAACGAACTTATATGGGCTTACCAGGCATAGCACGGCTCGTGTACTTTCAGAGTAAAAGGTTGTGCTAGCAACTAAATTACATGCATTTGGATCCTGAAAAGAACATAAAACATAAGAAAAAAAATAAAGTAAGGCTCATCGCCTATAAACAAACCGAACAACCTTTTATTAACCTTTTGTTCATTTAGTTAATCAAACGAACATGAAGACATGACAAGTCTCGTTCGTCCATTTCTGTTTTAGTTTACGTTTGTTCGTTTATGTACTCATTTAAATTGTGAGCCCCGTTACAATCTACTCTAGTTTCATTAAAATATATTTAGTCTAGTTTTTGTTTTTTTAATTTTCTAGGCCCAACATTTTGATATTCAAGTTTACTTATATTGGTGTTTGCTGAGTTATGTTAGTATATATTTCGTCTATGTTCAGATATATTCGTTCGTTTATGTTCATTTACATTCATGAACCTTGGTCTACATTGTTAACGAATGAACACTAATACACATTTTCTTAACGAATGAACACATTTGAAAAAAGAGATATTCTTAATAAAAAGAATTATAATAATAAGTATTATTATTATACTCACCAGTCCAGGGCAAACCATCAACCTCAAACTGTTGAACAAATTAGCCATTTCTCCCAATGACATAGGTATCACACCTCTAACCTGTTTCATTATATAAATATAAATAACAAATTATGTAACTTATGTTACTTCATAATAAAAATACAAAACGAATAAGAATATCAAGTAAAATTCACAAACCACTTCTTGAAGTTTCAAAGGAGGTCCAGGTAATGATCTCCACTGTGAGAAAAATTCTTCAGCAGATACTTGAATAGGTTGAAGAAACTTATTCAAAACCGCAGGAAGCCTAAGTTTATTATTCACCTGTAATTTAAATATATAAATAATTATATATCTTTACACAACACAACGTTGCACATAAAAAAATAACAATTTCCACATAGTCGCATACCAAATAAGTTCCAAACTTGTAGGAGAAGTCAAGAACCGCAACGTCCCGACTCGGATGAAGGTTTACAACTTCAAGTGGGCATTGAACCTTCATAATTCCATAAAAAGTCAATAAAATAATAAAAATTGATATTGATTTAACAAAAGGTGATTTGATGTTTGACCTGTGCGCGTGGAGGTATAACTTCTGGAACTAAAGAGATGTCTGATTTCAAATGGGAAGGAGCTAACACTAGTGCTTGTACAGAATCAAGTGGAGCGGTATTCTTGTTTCCCAAGAAAAGCACCATGCGGCCTAGGTGACCTCGCCATTCTGCTTTGATGCCAATCTGGCAAGAATAATATTTAATAATATAATGATATTTATTACCTCAAATCCTAAAATGATATCAACTATTATGAATAAATCACCTGAACGTTAGGATCTTCATAGAGTACGCCACTATCTTTAACGCATAAAGCCTGAAATCTTTCCGCAATATCTCCAATTGGCTGTAAAAAGCACATAAATGATATTAATGCATGTACTGCATAATAATAATTGACAATTCAAACCCATCACAGTACCAGGACAGTTGATTCTTGGTCTCCAACAGGTGCAAGGGCTAAAGCGTCATTTGCATCAACTTCATGAGAAGGAACACCATTAACCTCTGGTTGAGACGATACGCCAGGTGGACCTTCAATAGCCAGTGGGCTTAAAAGATCCCCAAGGATATCACCAATAGGTGCTTGATCCTGAGAGTCAACAACACTTAGATTCCCGTTTGACTGGGTCACCCGTTGGTCAACAGCATTCTGATTCTGTAATGTAAATATACAAAGTTATACGGTTATACCAAATTAACAACGCCAAACAAAAACCATAGATATTATATGTAATATATTGATTATATTCTTACCACATTGCTTGTGCTAGGGACGAGAACCATTCCGAGTTGACTCACTTGTGGGGCCCCATTAACGGGACACTGATCGGTCAACACTAGAGCATTAGATGTCTGCTGTTGTGTTCTTAACTTAATGGCACTTAGCTCTGCTGTATCAGCTTCGGTATCTTCAGCTTTCTTAATCAATGAGGACTTCAAAACAAAACATTGATGTTACAAAGTAATTACCATAAAGAACAATATTAAAGTTTTGAAGTTATTAAGGAACAAGATGATTACCTGGCGCTCTGGGAATTTAGGCATTTCAGCTAATATATCTATTAAAGCTTCACCTTGTCTACTCAATGCTAAATACTCAACTGCTCTTTGTTGTATTTCAGCATCAATGCAACTTTCATACCTAAAAGATAAAAATTTGTGTTAAACAATAAAAAGTTAAAATATACTGTGAATTCTTGAGTTTAAAACAATTGTTAACCGACTTGCTGTATACTGCCCAAACTTGATTTTGTAATTCTGGGTCCGGTGGCTGTGAGTGCATTAGAATCTTCGCATATGTTGTAAGAAGAATCGGGATTGTAGGTGTGCTGAACAAATAAGCTGGTCTTAGATGTTTATTTAATAAATAATAAAAAATAAAGTTACAAAAAACAGGGATAAGTACGAGACGGTAGGAAGTTTTTCATGTATGATGCTAAAAATTTCCTTTGGACTGCAACCGGGGCGTCTCGCCAATAGATGGCTGTATTCTCCAAGAAGATAAGCACTAACCTGTTTAAACAAAAACCAGTTTTAAACTTAACTTGGAAATTAGAAATTAGTATTTGATAAATATGAAATTAGAGTTGTACATACTTTGACCATTGTTTCATGTATGGCGGTCTTATCAAGATACTCCCTGGCCTTTAGTGCTGCATAAGGCTAATGAAATATACAATTGTACAGTGAGAGCAGAGCCATAATTAAAAAAAAAGATTAAAAATATTAATCTGATTATTAAATTAAAGTAAGACATGAACGTACCTGAAGGTCCTCATTGTTGGTTACAAACTGCACAACACGGAACCAAATGTCATCACTGACAAAATCTCCAGCTTTGTCGATCAATTGAAGTATTACATCGACATACCTGAATAAAAATGAAGTGAAAAACAGAGTTATGTTTGTGTACAAAATAATATTCTAAAAAAAAGTTCATCAAATTCTGGAATAAGATGGGACTGCATACCATGATAAATCAGGAGCAAATTTCTCTGCAAGAATAGCAGCTTTCAGAGCCAACTCTTCACGCATTGCAAAATCTGCTGTGGCGAGATACTACAAACAAAACAGGTGTATCAGGGGCATGATATATATGGCTGATTACAGATTGTTGTATTATTATGAAGATAAAAAAATTTAGGTTTGATTTTAACAATTATTGTGATTTTGGAAATTTGAAAATCTATAATCAAAATTTAATAAAACTTTCTACGTTTCTAAAAGATATTTTGTGGCTAATTACAAATTGGGTTTGATTTGGATGATAATGGTAATTTTAATCAATAATATTATATAAATTAAGTTTGTATTCTTGATTTTATGAATATGGGTTTAAAAGAGTTAAAGATTGAACAAAATATCTTGCAATTGTATACCTGCAATAATTCTTCAACAATGTCTTTGGCATTTGAGACATCACACATGCCATAAAGCAGATCCAAAGAACGCCTCCGAATGCTGTGTTTTTTTATTGAAAGATTATTAATAAATAACAAGATGTAACAAGATTATTAATAAATAAAGATTATTAATAAAGCAATCAAGATTCACCTGATGTCGGGATCTTTTAGTGAGGTAATTATTTGTGCTTGATGTCTTTTTATTATCTCATGAACATCTGTAACCATCAACATTCTAGTAATATTCTCCTGCATATTCCATTTTCACCAATTATTGCCATCAGATAACAATAACAAAAGATAATAATAATAATAATAATAATAACACAAATATAATAATACTAATCTACACTGCTTCATTGCTTACCAGACCCAAATACCGAATATTCGGCTCACGAACAGCTATAAATTTCCCGAGCAGTGCCACACATTGAGACATCATCTCCTTCTCTGAATCAAGATGCATGACCTGCCAACATTTTGTTGAACCAAAAACTAACTTTAAGTGCTAAATCAATGAAAACAATCCACATTAAATTATGTTTTCATGAGTTGAAACATGAAAACAGGGCTCATGAACTTACAAGAGCAAGGGCTTCAAATAGAACAGCATGAGAAGCATTGTTTTTATTAACATTTTTCACCACATCTGTTCCCATCAGTATTCTTTGTAGAACCTAATCAATAAAATTTAAAAACAAGTTCAATTAGCTAGCCAGTCTTATCTTATCCACAACTTGACATGTATATACATCGAATAACGCTCTTCTAATGCTTGGATCTTCAACAGTTGGGAAATACTGAAGTGCCCTCATTGTTTTAACCTGCAAAAACCAACTTATATTATAGACGATACTAATGAATTGTTTTATGTAAATAATATGTAAAAAGAGAGTTACAAACCTGAAGCCATGGAGAAGGAATACCATAATATGTGTATTCTTGAGGAATATCCTGATTTCTAGCAAGCCTTTCCATAACTTTAACACATTTTGGAAGACAACTCCAATATGCTTCATGGTTGTTGGCTACTAAAGCAACAAAAAGACTCATTGAAGATGTTAAAACACCAAGATCACGTTCATCCAATAGTTGTGACATTCGATCTGACCTGAAAGTTTAAACCACAAATACATAATCAGAGAGAGCCAAAAAAACCATTAAGAAAATGGATCATATCTGCCAACTCAGAAAAACAATAATAAAAGAAAGAAAGCAATACCAGCCATCAACGTTCAGAATATCAGAATTTTTCCTGAATAACCGTAACAGACATAATGCAGCTTTCTTTCTCACTAGCGGTCTGCAACTACTAGAAAGCTGCGGTAAACAGAGTAAGTATCAAATATTAATTTAATTAATCGAAGTTAAAATTAAATTCCACGTGTGTGTTTCATCTTACAAGCAATTTCTGAACATCAGGTGCTAGTGATTCAGCAAATTCTCTACCACCAATATTCCCAACCTGTATGAAATGAAATTCTCTAGCATTTACATTTATAAAATAAAATATAAAAGTTCTAGAATGATAATAATTATGTTACTATGTCCATACCAGAGTCAATGCCAGGCACTGAAAAGTTTCGTTGCGACCAATAATATCATTGCGGACAGCATTTATCGCTAATCTTAAAAAATCGTGATTCTCGTTGAGCAGGCATGATGTCACTATATACCCAACCTGCTTTTCGGGGTACTTTGGAGCAGATATTAAAGAAACAGCTTCCATGTGACCAAAGTCAACATCGTATCCTAGCATATAAATGTATAGCATCTTCCAAACATATTTCTTCTTTTCATATGGTGTCAAACCCTGTGAGTGAAAGTGTAGAATAAGTAAATAAGAACATTGGCCGAGAAGTCGAGAACAAGTCAAAGGTAGTTTATTACTTATTATATTACCGAAGGTTTCGCATCCACACAAGGAAAGAACACAAAGGGTATATATTACTGCATACATGGAAAGAAATTTGTCCAGTGGATGTTTAATGATAAGCTTTCATTTGTCAACTATGTAGCTATCAGTTTTACTTAAGTCAATATATTTTCCTATGCAGTATTTTATTTTTATTATATCTATGTAAAGAATTTTGAAGAAAATTAGCATAAATTCGTTAGATTAGTTATTACGAGCACCTCTTATAAGCCTCCTTTTGGGCATGCTAGTTTATGGTATGTTAAGAAGTAGCCATATTTGTCTTTTTGCACCTTACCATATATTTGTAATCATTTGTCAAAAGTAAAGACAAATGCGGATGCATGCAATATAAAACGTCAAGTACTCGAATTCAACTAAACCCTATCAAGTAACAATCCAACACCCACTCAATTCATGCAACAGTTACCATTTAACATCGCCACTTCTGATCCACCATATCCCCGTGTTGTTATAAACCTATAACTACATTTAATAGTTTAACAGCCATCAATCTTACTTTTTAAGTGAAACTAAATCACAAAATCTGATGAAACTTAAGAGCATGGAATACCCTAATGCATGTGGCAGCCGGCAGGTACATGAGTCGTGTATTATACTATTATTTAGCCCATCCGCCCTTTAAAAATTGCTAGCATTGACATACATTTACATTTAGATTTGATTATTAGGCTAATCTCTAAAACTAGTAAGACTGTTAAGAATTCTGCTTTTCTTTACATGGTGTGAGATTAAATTTTAGTTTTCAAGCTAATGTATATATTTCCACTATAAACCATAATCAATACATAATGGTTTTGCAAGAGTACTTTAACATGTGATATATGAACCACAATCAATAAAAATGATTTTGAAAAACTTAAGAGCATGGAATACCCTAATGCATGTGGCAGCCGGCAGGTACATGAGTCGTGTATTATACTATTATTTAGCCCATCCGCCCTTTAAAAATTGCTAGCATTGACATACATTTACATTTAGATTTGATTATTAGGCTAATCTCTAAAACTAGTAAGACTGTTAAGAATTCTGCTTTTCTTTACATGGTGTGAGATTAAATTTTAGTTTTCAAGCTAATGTATATATTTCCACTATAAACCATAATCAATACATAATGGTTTTGCAAGAGTACTTTAACATGTGATATATGAACCACAATCAATAAAAATGATTTTGAAAAACTTAAGAGCATGGAATACCCTAATGCATGTGGCAGCCGGCAGGTACATGATTCGTGTATTATACTATTATTTAGCCCATCCGCCCTTTAAAAATTGCTAGCATTGACATACATTTACATTTAGATTTGATTATTAGGTTAATCTCTAAAACTAGTAAGACTGTTAAGAATTCTGCTTTTCTTTACATGGTGTGAGATTAAATTTTAGTTTTCAAGCTAATGTATATATTTCCACTATAAACCATAATCAATACATAATGGTTTTGCAAGAGTACTTTAACATGTGATATATGAACCACAATCAATAAAAATGATTTTGAAAAATTAAGTTGAGGACAAAAACTTAAAAGGTTGATAAAAAGTAAACTTTGCAATAAACATGTGATATACTAAACTCTAAGGTAGTAATTGGTGCATTTTTCATGTGATGTGAATATGATGAACAATATCAATACATCACTTTCTAGTAACGGTCCAGCTTCAAAGGAATGAAATGCATACTTCTTAATAAACAATTCTTAAACATCCTTAATAATCCTATTTCCACATTTCTTTCATCCATAACTACATTGCAGCGCTAATCCCTCTCCTAGACTTGTATACAAGTTTAATTGCTATTTAGGTTCAATAAATCTAGTAGACCTAATCTGAAGAACTAATTCGCCAGAAATTTGACCTAATAACTTGCACGTTTCACATATGCTAAATTATATCAACATAGACTTATAACATGCAATAAACCAAAAGTCTATATATTACTTCTCATTTTTCAAGCCAATGTAAATGTTACTGGTATGAGACACAATCAATACACAAGTTTGTAAAATTGAGTTGAGGACAAAAGCCTAAAAGCATGACAAAAAAAGTAAACTTTGAAAACATGTGATATACTAAAGTAGTAATAATTGTTGCATTTTTCATGTGATTAGAGTACGATAAACATTATCAATCTATCACCTTTTCAGTAACGATCCCACTGCAAGGGAGCGAAACACATACTTCTAAGGAAACTCTTGTGAACATAAACTAATCCCCCCCCCTAAAATTGAGTTGAGGACAAACGCCTAAAAGCATGACAAAAAAAGTAAACTTTGAAAACATGTGATATACTAAAGTAGTAATAATTGTTGCATTTTTCATGTGATTAGAGTACGATAAACATTATCAATCTATCACCTTTTCAGTAACGATCCCACTCCAAGGGAGCGAAACACATACTTCTAAGGAAACTCTTGTGAACATAAACTAATCCCCCCCCCCCACAAATAAAAAGATATTCTTCTTTATGTTATTTCCATATTTCATGTAACCATAACTACATTGCAGCACCAATCCCTCTCCTAGCCTTGTCTACAAGTTCGACGCCTATTATGTCAAACTTAAACATTTTCATGTAACCATAACTACATTGGACTGCAGCACTAATCCCTCCCCTTTAAAACCTTGTCTACAATTCTAACTCCACTTTAGGTTCAACATTTCCATATCAAACATAACAATTATGCATCTAGAAGTTAAATACAATCCCCACAACTACAAACAAAAGCCCTAACTAACAATAACACTAAATTACAACAACATACACAAACTTCATAACATTCAATAAACCAAACAACTACAAACAATCCATACAACTTCAAAGTTAGCTAAACCTAACCTAAAAAACTCAATTCACCTAACAACTTACATTTTTCACAACACTAAACTACATCAAAATACGCAAGCTTCATATCTCATAACATTCAATAGACCAAAACAATTAAATAATTACATCAACATTCAATTCACCTGAAACTTAACCTAATAGCTTACACTTACCACAATTAAATAAATACATCAACATATACAAAGTTTATAAAATCTAATTCACCAAAACCCTAACCTTCTCGTTTTTAAACCGCGTACGGCTATTGCCGAGCTCCTTATCAACACGAAGACAAAGTTCGTCTGTACAACTTCAAGTTAGCTAAAACTAATCTGAGCATCCAATTCGCCTAAAACTTAACCTAAACAACTTACACTCTCCACAAAGTTCATCCGTACAACTTCAGAGTTAGCTAAACCTAACCTAAAATCTCAATTCACCTTAAACTTAACCTAAACAACTTACACTCCCCACAATAACACTAAATTAACTTAACAATCAACATACACAAAGTTCATACATTCAATTAACCAAAACAACTACAAGCAATCCGTACAACCTACAAAACTAAACCTAATCTGAGCTTCCAATTCACCTGAAACTTAACCTAAACAACTTACACTATCCACAATAACACTAAAAGTCTAAATTAACTCAACATAAACAAAGCTTATACAATTCAATTAACCAAAACCCTAAGTATTAACTATACCTAACCTTCTCGTTTTTAAACCTTGTACGGATATTGCCAAGCTCCTTATCCACACGAAGACGTTCCTGCTCTTTATTCCGGCAATTACGGACGTCGGATATGAACACCGATAAGCCTCGCATACTTGACATCGCCATATCCAATCAATTCGTTCGGTTAATCGATTGTGATCTGATTAATTAAGTGATGAATTAAGCTTAATAAGGTAAGTAATTGAGTGAATTGAAGTGAAATTGAAGAGGATTTGATGAGAGAGAAGATGCGATCTAGAGAGAGAAAGTGAGGGTGGACTGTGTGGAATATAGACGTCGGCGGGTTAGAAGAAGAACGAAGACTTTCTTTGTTTACTTTTCTTTCAAAACGTAAAACGGGTTTGGTTTGGTCTGTAAAAGTCAAAAGTGGTTTATGATTGGTTTAGGTTCGGGTTGAAATCGGGTTCTTGACTAATTATGATTGGTTTCGGTTCGGTTAACTGATTTTTGTGGATAAAATTACAAATTGGTTTCGAACCTATGGTTTTAATCAGTTTCAAACCGGTTCGGTTTCATTTGATTTTCGGGATACACTCATCTTTCGATCATGGAAAACCCTCACCTAAGGCCAACGATCGTGAACACTCGCCCAAATGCACAACGGTGTGGTGAGGTAAAACTCGTTCAGTTCAATTATCCAACTAGTGAATATAACTTACTCGTTTAGTCTCCCATCATCACTAGGGTTGTTCACGAGCCCGAGTCGAGTCAGGGTGGTTTCGAGCCCAAGCTTGAAAGCTCAGCTAAGCTTGAGCTCGATTTTGAAGTTAATCGAACCTAAGATCGAGCTGAGCCAAGGTTGATTTTGGCTCGCTTATAAAAGTGAGCCAACTCAGCTCAGGTTGTTTCAAATCAAGTTTTTTTAGCTAATTTTATTCGAACTTTTATCGAGTGGGCCCAAGTTTCGAGCTGCGAACTTTTTGGATAGCCCTAATCATCACCCAGTGCCGCTGGAACTAAACGATGTCCGATGGGACATGAATCGAACTTAGGTTACATGGAACACCAATTATCTCCCTTACTACTCCACCACAAGCTTATTGGTCCTTTTAAATTCTTTTTAACAATTCCGGCTGGCAAGTCCTTGAATAGGAGTTTTTTGTATTAGTTGTTTCTTACACGAGTTCGAATTATCTTATAGTGATGTTCTTGATAGGGATGAGATATTTTTTTTTTTCGAATACACATACCCATACATGTAACCACATATTCGGTACCAATATTTTGGGAATTCGGTATTTACCCGGTACGGTTACGAATATTGGTATTTTAGTAATCGGTACCCATTTGAAATATGTAGAGTTATAATGGGAAATCTAACCCGTACTTATCTTCAAGTGCGTATTTTAGTACTCGGTACCGTTTGATATTTTAGTTTATTGATTTCGCGTTGGTTTAGTATTATTTTTAGCAGTGGTATAAGGGTTTGGGTATTATAGTTATTGAATTCCGGTACCGTACCGGTATCCGTACCAAGTTACACAATTTGGTACTCGTCGCGTATTTCTTACTCATACCGGTACCAAGTTTTGTGGAGAATTGAAAAAAAAAACGGTACTAGAGTGGGTACCATACTCATACACATACTCGTACTTGTATCATAAAATTCGGTACGATACTTGATGCCTTGTTTTTATTGATTTTTGGTAGTTCTTCCCCGTAAGTGACATACGAGGTTTCCGTGTATAGGGGTTTTCGAGTCAGGCCTAAAGCGTTAAATGACTGGAACGGTTGATATCCCGTTACAGTTAGACTCGTGAAAAACATTTTTAAAAAAAAGTGACATACACTTGAATAAATCGAACATAAAATCTACTCATAAGGAAACTTTATGCACTATGTAGTTGTGCATTTTTGTTTAATTTTTATTAAGTTTTTATTAAATTAAATGAGATTTTGAGGATCATTATTGCATCTAGATCATCCAGCTGTGGGATGTCCTCTTTATCGTCATTATTATCTTTTTTTTAACGGATTTGTTAGCATAATAAAATAAACTGTATATGCTTATAGTTTTTTATAATAATTTTATGAGCATATATATCTTACAAAATGTATATTTTACCTAATAGTAACCAAATGTTTTTCAGTCACTCACATTTTTTTCTAAGTGTAAAAAACAATCAAGTTTTAATATTGATTAAATGTTCAAAAAAATTATAGTTACGGGACCTAAAATTATCCTCATGAGGCTATAGTCAGGTTGTGTTGGGATTAAGAGTAATCTTAGATCCTAACCGGAAGTCTAGAACATCTTAACTATAACACATATAAAACTTGCTTAAAATTTACTATTTACTTTTTTTTTTCTTCAAAATTAATGTGGAGTAGGTGGGATGCTATGAAACGCGAACTTGATTAGAATACACGAAACCTGAAACATTGGGACGAGTATAGGGTCGGGTATGACACCGGTATGGGATTACTTTGAAATTTTACACGGGCACGATGAGTGCGCCGAAACATTAGTTTTCAATTTCATTTGCAATGGTGAATACACCGAAACTGATCAAGTTCCCATGGGTCACCCATTCGTTTGTTATAGCAAGTGCATAAAAACCGACTTAGTTCATCAACCCCCCCCCCCCCCCCGGTTCACAACATCACATAACACGTGACAATGTTTGATGGGCCATACACACAATATTGAATTTAATTTTGTACATATGATAGTTGACAACCATATAAGAATACTAAAACTAAATAAAATATTTTATACATATTAGTAATTATTTTTATTTCAAGTATCAAGTTTATTGGAGAGGAAGATTACTTATATTGTTAAAGACTTAAAAGGTACATAGTTAATGTGTTAGTTACACTTAGTTAAGCGATTGATTAATTAGTATTTAGTTCTTTTATTTTACAATAAATTGTGGGTGGGTGTTACGAAAAGAAAACTTCCAAGTTGTTACCATCGTTCGAAGATGATATGGAGATCCCGTTGGACCAAAATAACACTACACAATGTGGTTCACAATCAGAAAGCTATCAGCAAGTTAAAAGCGCAAGTAAAGATACTTTTTTTTATAAAAACTTTAGATTGAATCGCATAACCAATGTTTTTCGGAACAACAAACAGTAGCAGATGAATTCGGTGGGCTGCAAGTCCATCATACTGAATTTACAGTTTTAACGATTTAAACCAAATTTTTTACTTCAGAATTATTATTTTGTATTAAAAATTTAAAAGAACGTGTTTTTAAAAAAAATTATAAATAATAAAGATTAATCCCAACCGAATTACAAATTCCAAACTGAACCGCTAAGGTTTTTGGAAATGACAAACCGGACCCAGCCAACCCACCGGTCCGTTTAACTGATTTTAACGTTTTTAAGTTGACGGTTTGAACCAATTTTTTTTCACAAGCATTTCTTTTATTAATATATGTATAATGATAAAGTTAAGCTATTGATTTGAAGTTCCAAACAAAACTATTGAAAACACCAAACCGCGAAAAACGAACCGTTCAGATTTCAAACCGACTTACTTGTATCGACACAAACGATTTAAACAAATGGGTGTAAGTCTGTAACATCCAGACCAAGATCAAATAAATAAATAATAAATTATAATAACACAAAGTCTAAACAAAAAAAAATCAAAAGAATACAACACACTCAGACTCGAAACACACACAAATCAAAAGAACCGGATTATTATGTTACACAAGCGGAGTTCGTTCCTACTAGACGTTAGAAGTATTAGCAACTACTCTTGACATAAAAAACGGGTATCATCGTCGATATATGGCATCATTCCAACATTAAGATCTTTGAAAAAGAATAACATCGTCTACACGAAAACCAGCATCCTTACTGTGTACTTTTAATTTGCTGATGGTTTTGCGATTGCTTGCTTGATAGCTTCGGCGTATGTCCTGTGTTGGTATGTAAGTGTCGATTCCAGTAAGTCCCAAAGTGATGTTTTTGGATTCCAACCTGTTGTTAATACAAAATAACTTCATATGAGTATAACTTTATATTAATGTTCCAATATTTGCAGATATTATCATTATAACTTCACATAACTTCATATCAAGCTTGTAAATGAACTGAACGTTCGGTAAATAGTTCAGCGGTAAGTTCATTTACGTAATAAACGAACAATAATGAACATTCGTTTGTTCATTTATGTCAATAAACGTTTGTTTATGTTCGTTCATTTAAATTCGTTTTTGTTTACATTTGTTTTAGCTTGTAAGTACCTTTACATATTCATTTAAATTTTTTAGGACCACTACAATTTAGTATAGTCATATAAAATTAAAATATCACACGTTACAATTTAGTCTAGTTTTTTTAAATTTTTAGGCCCGACAGATTGATGTAAACATTTACTTTTATTGGTGTTTGCTCAATTATGTTCGTTTATGTTCAGTTATTTCTGTTCGTTTATATTATTAACGAACGAACACAAACACGAAATCCCTAATAATTTAATTGTCCGTGTTCAATTGTTCGTTTTGGTAAAAGTTTAACGAACAGACAGAAATATGCTCTGTCCGTGTTCATTCGGTGCATTTAAGTACCTTTACATATACATTTAAATATTTTTAGAACCATTACAATTTAGTATAGTTATATGAAAATAAAGTATCACACGATACAATTTAGTCTAGTTTTTTTTTTAATTTTTAGGCCCAACAGATTGATGTAAACATTTACTTTTAATTGGTGTTTGCTCAGTTATGTTGGTTTATATTCGTTCGTTTATGTTCAGTTATTTCCGTTCATTTATATTATTAACGAACGAACACAAACACGAAATCCCTAATCATTTACTTGTCTGTGTTCAATTGTTCGTATTGGTAAAAGATTCACGAACAAACACAAATATGCTCTGTACGTGTTCATTCGGTACATATAAGTACCTTTACATATACATTTAAACTTTTTAGGACGTTTAAAGTTTAAATTTTTTACGTATACATTCGGTACATATACCTTTACAATTTAGTATAGTTTTATGAAATTAAAATATCACACGATACAATTTAGTCTAGTTTTCTTAGTTTTTAGGCCCAAAGATTGATGTAAACATTTATTCTTAATTGGTGTGTGCTCAATTATATTGGTTTATATTTGTTTATTTATGTTCAATTATTTCCGTTCGTTTATGTCCGTTTAAATTCACAAACTGTTCGTTTTCGTCCATTTAAGTTCACAAACTGTTCGTTTATATTATTAGCGAACGAACACACACACGAAAACGCCATTCATTTACGTGTCCATATCCGTGTTCATTCGATACGTTTACAAAGCCTATGTCATATTTATACTCTAGTCTTTGCAGATGTTAGAAAAGCATAACAGTACCTAATTGTTTATTTATGATGGTCATATCCGGGATTCGCTTATCACTGTCATCGTAACCTTCTCCATAAAACTCTTTGGAGCTCACATCAACGGTGGGACTCTCTATTGCAGCTTCTCCACTTACTTTCGAGTACACCTCGGTCATCATTTCAGCAAGTTGTCTCACTGTAACTTCATTGTTCGGGTTGCCTACATTAAAGATATGACCACTAGCTCGGGCTGGGTTTTCCTGATCAGATAAAACAGTTACAAATTTACAATCAGTTGCCAAAAAAACAATATTTTACATATAAAGAAAAAACATGTATTAAACATACAATCATCAAAAGAACAGCTTCGATAGCATCCTTGATGTAAATGAAGGTTCTTTGTGATTCACCGCCGTCCACTAGCTTCAATGGCTCCCGTCTCAGGAGGTTCTGAGTGAAAAAAAAAAGAAGCAAATACTATTAGTAAGTAAATTATACTTTTGGGAAATTTAAAGTGAAAGATATTATCATATTATATAAACTAACATTGCTAAAGCAGGCGAGAACTCTTGGAACCCCTTCACTGGGACCATCAATCCCGGGAATAAAGTCCATCCTCGGACCAATCCAATTGAAAGGTCTTACTATGGTGAACTCAAGACCGTTCTCTGCACCCTCAGCTGTTGTGGAACAACAAAAAGAAAGTGAGCGGGCATATGATATCTAGAATTTGGTTATATAAATTCAACATAATGTGGCTTGAATTTGCTTACCGTAGATTAGCCTCTCGATCAACTGTTTAGCACATGCGTATGACCATCTCTGCTTCTCAACGGAGCCAAAGATGCATGGAGAAGTGTCTTCTTTCAGAATGTAGTAAGCAGGATCCTGTGGATTAAAGTGTTTTGTTATTTATATACAAAAATGCCAAATACAACAAGGTGCAATCTAATCAGCACAAATAGACAATCGCGCTACTTTTCATAGCAAGTTCTAAATTTAATCATCAGCAAAATGTCAAATGCAGCTCTCACTAATCAAGAATCTTATTCAACCTTTAGCAAGTTAAGTTTAATAATTAATAATTTTAGTTACCAAATCACATATCAGACTTTGTGATCCAATAAACATATAGATTAGTAATATGAAAAACAGCATGATTAACTTATATAGGTTAGTAATATAAACAGTAAAATAAAATAAACAATGCATCATCAATCAAAATATAATCACAGCACATTTCACTGTGTCAAATGGACAACTAACTTACGATCTGAACCATACCTGACGTAAGGGGCTATCTTTGGGTAGAAAGCTACCGATTGTTTTCCCGTATACTTCGCAAGTAGAGAAGTGAATGAGCCTCTTGTTATTCTCAGAGCAGTACTTAACCTATAGTTGAAGGTGAGATAAATCAGCAGTCAGAACACAATTTGGCGTCAACAAAACTATACTGACAATCAAGAGTGTCAACTCAAAGCAATGTAAACAAGATGCAATACTTACCACAGGAAGTGCATCAATAAAATTGCTGTAAATCGTATCAAGAGGACGTGTATTGTAATCCGCTGGAGTGCAAATAGCCGCCAGATTAATAGTCTAAATACAAACACAAACAAAAATTAGTCAGTCACTCCAAATAGATCTCCATTCATGGAAACATAATCACGAAATCAATTAAATTTATATATTTTTTAACATTTGTTCGATACAACATCGACTATCTTACAATGTTATCCTATATCAGATGATGCAACAACACAAAATTCTCAATGTATTAACAAACTTAAGCATCGATGCTACTAACTAATAAAGCATCACTATTCATGTTCGGATGGCAGAAGAATGAATTAACAAAATACGTAAACTAAAACAGCAAATCTGGAAGGAATGATGAACGAATTACATCATCGACTATCTTTCATTGTAATCCTATAACAGAACGGAGTAACAAAACAAAATTGTCAACATCTTAACGGACTTAAGCATGTAACTGACTGATAAAACTTTTATCAGTCATTTTTATGCTTAAGTTTGTTAATATGTTATGAATTTTGTGTTATCACTTCATCTGTTATAGGATTACAGTGTAATACTGATTTAAACTCAGTGAATTACATGATATGAAGGACTCATTAAGTGCTCTGATCTGGTAATTCTTTCATTATTCATACCAGATTTGTTGTTTTAATTTACGTATTTTTTTGTTATTTTAGGCACCTGCAATCTGAATGTGAATAGTGATGTGCTATTAGTTGGTCACGTGCTTAAGTCTGTTAATATCTTAAGAATTATGTATTGCTACTTCATATGTTATATGACTACAGTGTAAGATTGTTGACGTTGTATCAAACAAATGCTAATAATGATTAAAACTTACATGAATTGTGTGATTTTGTTTCAACAAATGCAAACCAGCTTGGAGTGATTGCAAATAGCCGCTAGATACAAAAATTTGACAATCATTCCAAACCAATCTGCATTCATCGACACAATATCACGCTATTCACCAAAGTTTTAATCATAGTAGCATATGTTTAATAGTTAATACAATATCAACTATCGCACCCTGTGATCGTATAATAGAACAAACTAACAATATATAATTCTCCTATAACAAATAATAATAATAATAGTATTCATGGTTGAAGAAGTCGCTAGACGCTCCCAGGTCGGTCGACTGGGGAGTTGCGAGAACTCGGACGTGGTAAATTATAAAGAAATTCATTTTCGGGAAATTATATATATGCTAAAGTATCATAAGTGATAAGTCTACTAATATTAATAACAAAACACATGAATATAAATTTAAATAAAAAAGATGCATCTTAAAGTAATCTAAAAACTGAAATTATTAATTATAAAAATGATTGTCATTTTACAATATTATAAAAATAAAAATTATGTTTTATTTTTAAAGTCCATTTTTCTAATATTATAGAAATAAAATATTATCTTTTATTTTTGGTCAAATTCAGCTCGAGTTAACCAACTAGACCTAATTGTGGCAAAGCAAAGGTTAACCGCCTTTAATCGAATCCGAGTAACCAGTCAAAGTTAATACTTTGTAGTGATTACTTGACAAGTAGTAGTAGTAGTAGTAGTAATAATAAGAATAATACCTTGTAGTGATTACTCAGTAACTAGTAGTAGTAATAATAATTAATAATAATAATAATAAACTTTCTAGTAATTACTTGGTAAGTAGTAGTAGTAGTAGTAGTAATAACAATAATAATACCTTCTAGTAATTACTCGGTAAGTAGTAGTAGTAATAATAATAATAATAATAATAATAATAATAATAATAATTCTCTTCAGATACTAACAAACTTAATAACGAACGAATTAGTGTATTACTGTAATCCTATAATAATAATAATAATAATAAGAAGAAGAAGAAGAAGAAGAATAATAATTAACAAACTTAATAACGAACAAATTACAGTAACTGTAATCCTATAACAAATAATAATAATGATATTAATAATAATAATAATAATAAGTGCAGTACCAGATCGGAGCACTTAATGAGACCTTCAAACCGCGAATCATTCTTAATATTAATCCTGTGAAACTGAATCCGTCCGGTCCAAGGAGCCGAGTCCGGTTCAAGCAAGTGCTTAATCTTATCATTATAAACATCAACGGCTAACACCGTGTGCGGCGTCTCGGACATTAACTTCTCGCACAAATGCGAGCCGATGAATCCACCGGCGCCGATCATGCATATTTTTAACGGCGTTATAACGTTTCCGTCCAGATCTACTCGAGCCATTGGATTGGATTGGATTGGATTGGATTGGATTGGATCGGTGGTGTGTACGGGAAGATTTTGAGGTGGAGGTATTTAATGTAGAAGATGAAGGTGGGGTCCAGTTGTGTGTATTAGCTAGCTATGTGAAGTGGATGTTTGTCTAGATGTGTATAGTTATGATAGTTTGTTTGCACCGGCTGGTTGAATCGGTTATATCGGGTTTCGTGTATTAAACCGGCATTTTAACCATGATAATTTTTGAAGGTTTGCTAGAATATTGAACTTGTGGTTTTTTTTTTAAATACTGGTTTTAATAAATTTTTTGATATTTTGCGGCTGTATTGTTTAAAATTATTTTTAATCTAGCGATTTACATTGAAACGAGTAAACTTTTGGATTACTTTTTGAAAATCAAGTGTTTGTGTACGCGCAAGTGTATGGGTAGTAGTGTGGGGTGTAAAGGATCTAACGATGTGGTGTGGGCGGTGATGGTGATGTAGGCGGTGATGGTGATGTATTCCTAGTTATAGTGGCTTAACTAAAAAACAATATCAATGACATAAAATGATGTGGATGATTTTGAAATTGATGTTCATTTTTAGAAATAAAAACATCAATACAACCCAATTGACCGTCGACCCTGTCAGTGTTGTGCTCTTTGAGACTCGATCATGATATTGAAGTTCCAGTACCAAAAAGTCACAACAGTCTTGGGTTTTTTATGATCCACAACTTTTAATTTGTATCCATGTATATGGTGAATATTTATTTGGTCTATAAGTAAATACCGATTTTTATTTAAACATTTGATTATATTCATGAAAATAGTAACTAACAAGTAGTATAAGTTTCACACTCAATTATTTATGCATCTTGGAATGAGATTATGAGAATAATTGAATATAAAAATACTAAGAATAACAAGTAAAGAAGGAATAAGAAGAAAGTGGTTCACGTGGAGTGTCATGATCAATTATTAAGTGCACATGCTTGCTAGACATTTTATATTCCAAACTTCTCATACACAAATGAGGAAATAAGAATAAAACAAATGCACAATTAAACTTTACATGAAAGTTACAATATAATAGTTAAAAACATGTTCATGTTTTGTTTTAATCATATTTTATAATCTATATAAATTATTACATGAAATAGGAGTACATTACACACATGATTCTTTTGGTAGTGTTACATTAGAAATAGTATAGAAATTATGGCAGACATAGGAGTAAATTACACCGGCTATGATGGTCAAGATTCAACTTATCACAAACTGATCATAATATGATTTTATTTAACTAGATCTTGAGTAAAACCATCAAACTTCGATTCAATGAAATACAATACAAAACATGTATCACCATCTCAATCGTCTGAAACAAATCTCTCAACACAACTTTCAAATTTACAGAGAATAACAGAAAACCCTAATTGGGATAATATGAATAAGTGAGAGAAAAAGAGAGAGCGAATGAGATCTCAAATGAGCTCTTCATCTCATTCATCAGTAGGACTATCCATAAGCTTTACAACCCACATGTGGTTATGAGAGTAAACGGATCAACAACACTCCAACGGGTCAATAGCCAGCGACGATAGCATCCATCACGAACCCGCAAAACTTTTAAACTAGCCAATAGCCCATCAACAAGCCCAAAGTTCAAAGTTCATCCTCAACCCATCTAAACACTTAATTAGCAAAAATAAGTGTGACTGTAAGATGCCTATTTAAGTATTTAATAAAGATGTCTAAATAATATGAACTGTGACTGTAAGATGCCAATTTAAGTATTTGATTTTTAAGTAATATATTTTGATATGGAACTAAAAATAAAAATTAAAATACAATAATATCGTGAAATTAATGGGTTCTCGACTCATTCAAATTTAACACATGACGGGAATTCATCCCATAAATATATAGGTTCTTAGGTCACTCAAATTTTATAAGGAAACACTAGAAAACAAATCACTTTTTATCTAAGGAGATCCATCAGTAAAGGAGGCGGGTACCAACGATAATCTGTTGGTGATGGTTCCTCGAATATCAGGTCATGGGAAATGCGCCTCTATTGGTTTTCCAATATGTATTACTTAAGAATTACCTTCGGGTATTAAAATGGGATTACTGAAAACTCTTCCAACGTCACACATACACGTTCTTTCGACATATTATCGTCATGCTTTTACCAATATACTTTATAGTGGCGTATACCATCCATTAGTAATACTTGTGGATTTGCATATTTGATTGTTGTTGAATCTTTACGAGCATTCACAAACACAATTTGACAACTATTTCATCAGTCACGTCTTAATTTTTATGATTTCTAATCGATATGTATTATTACTTGAGCCCAAACTCAAGTCTAGAACCCACTCGCCCAGGTACCCTAGCCCCCAACCCTCCTTTCACTTCTCTAGTTCTCTACTATTATGCGCTTTTCAACGTATTGTCTTCAGTTTTTTTCTTTCAACTTTTACATTTATTTACTTCATAAATTATGTTGGAAAATCACAAAAAGTGGGCACACTACAGACAATGCTTGATGCAATAGAAGGTAAAATACCGGTACCAACTATTTTATCATCCCTAGCTGGAAATTTAGTTAGTTTGAAATGTGATTAGTTCATTTATAGATGATTTAACACGCTAGAACTATAGAAGTGACTTCTCACCCGTGTCATTTGCTATTTTGTTCTAACTAAAATATTATATTTACTCAAATATAATGCAACCAATGGCACCGACATTAAAACATGACACAAAAAGCCCACAAGAAAGTTTTGATCGCCGACAAAATATGTTGTTGACTGCTTCATATATACATACACCTTTAACACCATGCTAGATCATGAGTCTCATCTTAGAAGAGTTTAATAAATATTAGACAGAATTACAAATTTTGTTCTTTAAAAAAAGTCAAATTACGGTTCGAATCCTTTTTTTAGTTTCCTTGCAAGCGGTGTACTTTAAACTTTTTTTCCTACACGTTATGTCCTTTACGCTAACTGGGTTAGAAAAACTCAATTAAATGCCCTCACGTGAGGCCCATGTGAGGGCATTTTTGTCTTTTCGTATGACTCTCTCTTTCTCCCCCCCCCCCCCCCTCTCTCTCTCTCTGTTTAAACCACCACCACACCACTAACGGCCACCGGAGACCATATTAATCGCCACCACCACACCAAATCAACCACCACGCCTCCACCATATACCCAGCACATGCAACCTGGCCCGCCGTGATCCCCTCCACGTCATTTACATCATCATCACCACCACAGCCGATTTTCCGACAAGGAGATCGATGACTGAACTGGTGGTGGTCAGCTGATTCAGTCGAGCAAATAGATGTGTTTCCAACACCGATTTCTAACATAATTTGTACACTCGATTACACCATCTCAACAGCCGCAACATAGATCCAGGGTTTTCAGATCTAATCTTGATTTTTCTAATTTTTGGATGTATAAACAGAAATCCTCCAAACACAAAACGAACCTCGATTTTCAGCTGCTAATCTTTGAGGCATTCATCAATTGGAGATTATTTGACATTGAGCTTTGAGGCATTCATCAAAAATCATGAGCTTCGATGAATGGAAAATTGAAGATTGCTAATCTTTGAGGCATTCATCAAAATCATGAGCTTCGATGAAAAATTAGGGTTCCAGGTGGCGGAGATGTAGTTGTTGGTCTTGTGTGGAGGTGCGGCGGTGGCGGCTGGTAGCAGAGGTGGGTGACAGTGGTGGAGGTCAAGGTGGTGGTAGTGGTTCCAGGTGGTGGAGATGTAGTTGTTGGTCTTGTGTGGAGGTGCGGTGGTGGCAGCTGGTAGCAGGGGTGGGTGACAATGGTGGAGATCAAGGTGGTGGTAGTGGTTGGTGGCAGAGGAGGGCCGGCTCTGAAAAGACGAAAAAATTGTTAGGCCAAAGGCGAATTTTTTTTGGGCCTTAAGTAAAAGAAACATTTTGTTGGGTTTAAACAATTTAATTATAACTGAGTTTTTTTTATTGTGATTTAAGTTGTGTAAAAAACTTTTGTATAAAAATAAGCTTAATATTGTCTCAAATAAAACTAGAACCACAACCTTTTGGTTAGATGTCATACATTTTTACCATTAGACCAAGCTAGTGGTTATGTAATTGTGTTGAAACATTGATTATACACATGTTTTTAATAAAAATACATATAACTTTTTTTTGAAAAAAAAAAATTTCGGGCCTAGCGGGTGTCGGGCCTGTGGCCGTCGACTACCCTGTCATGCCTCAAAGACGGCCCTGTGGCAGAGCTGTGACGAAAATGAAGAAGAAAAGAGGAAGAAGAAGAAGAAGAAGTTGCAGGGTAGACGAAAAGACAAAAATGCCCTCACATGGGCCTCACGTGAGAGCATTTAACTGAGTTTTTCTAACCCAGTTAGCGTAAAGGACATAACGTGTAGAAAAAAAAGTTTAAAGTACACCGTCTGCAAGGAAACTAAAAAAAGGACACGAGCCGTAATTTGACTTTTTTTAAAGGACAAAATTTGTAATTCTGTCTAAATATAATTTTAAAAAATTAAATATATATTACATAAATTTGTGTGTGTGTATGCCGTAAGTATAGTGACAATTTGAAAATTTAGATTTACCTAAATATTTGCCAATGCCAATAAGAATATATAAAAGTTGTGATTAATTCATGACAAGGAAAAAGGGACAAAAATAACCCTTAAGAGAAAGAAAACGGAAGCATATATCTTAGTCTTCATTAATAATTTTTAGTGTAAATTAATCAAATCAAACAAAACAATTAGTGTAATGGTGAAGGTGAGTATCGACTGTTATTCCGTCTCATAGCAACCTTTTACTAACTGATAATATCCATAAGTGATATTAATTTGTAAAGTAGTGTTTATATAAGATTTCTAGACTTAACTGGTGAAGAGGTAGGTCCCAGCAGAGCCCAGTTGGACCCGCAAGACTCACCTTAAACAGGGACGTCTGCGCAGAGACCAACTGGATCCGCAGGACCAACCATGCTCAGAGACGTAACGTCCTTACGCGCAGTACGCAAGCTGGTCCCGCAGGAAATGCCTCCCAATGGTGAAGGACTCCGCCTGTCCCCGCAGCCTCGGATACAAGCCATTAGGGAAGGCCACCCGCGCAGCATGGCTACACGCACAAGGCACTTAACTCTCCCCAGTGTCACCTGAAGGAATGAGCAAAGGCGGGAGGGGGAAAACTCCCGCCTAAATGAGCCAGTCCGTATGGAGGATCTTTTGTGTGATACCTGACGAGGTACAGACAAAAGATCTGACCAAGAATGCGACAGCTCACTGACAGCAGCATGGCAGACAGCACGCCACAGCACTGTGACCAATAGCCGCCGCCTACCCACCAACTCCTGCCATACCACGTGCCTAGCCTGTAGTTGGCAGAAGAGGAAGAGTGCACGACACGCCTGCTCTGTGTCAGCCGCTACCTATCCACCACTCACAGGCAGGGCACGTGCATAGGTTACAGTTGGTAGCGTGTTGGGCCGGCTAAACCCCTTGGAAACCTACCTTCGGCTATAAATACCCCAATGGTATGATCATCTTATCTTATCATATATACCTGATATCTGCTCTAGCAATCTCTTAATATACTTTTATATTTAAAGAGCAATCTAGTCTGATTCTCACGCCGGAGGGTGGTCACAAGGAGGAACCCCCCCTTCTCAGTGACGAGCTCACGGTGTCTGTTTTGCAGGTTATCAGAAGAACCATCTTCCAAGGGTCTAACCCCTCGTGGGAAACATCTATCTAACCCCCAGGTTACCATTAATCTGCCCGGGGTCCGGTTAGTGTTTCTTCATTGGCGCCATCCGTGCATAAAGCTAGAACTTCATTTTTCTCCAGTTTTTTCAAACTTCTAGAAAGATGGTTAAAGAAACTCCGGTAACCACAACCCCAGCTACTGGAGGGAATACCGGCAACACAGTTTTTACAAACACTACCCCGGTTACCCAAGCCGGGGCAAGTGAAGTAAATTTTACGAACACTACCCCAGTTACCCAAGCTGGGGCAAGTGCAGTAAATAATCGCCCACTGGGATTCACCGATACCCAGTTTAAAAAACGAACAAGACTCCCCCGCTAAACTCTCGATGAAGTTAAGGCATGGGCGGAGGCACGACAAAAGGAATTCCAAGCTGAGTTGGACGAACGCTTGCGTTCCGTCCAACAGGCCGACGAATTCGAAGAATACTTGGACAATGACTCGGAGGAATCCGACTCCGACGCGAACCCTCGCCATAGGGCAAAAGGGAAGCGTAAGGAAACGGACTCCCAACCGAGAAGGCATTTTGGACAAGCCTTCAAACCAAAAAGCACAGGTGGAAGTTCACGAGACTTCTCCAAAACGTACAGACCGAACGTTGCAAATGCGGGAACGTCCAAATTTGCAAGGGACATTGCGGAAGCAATTGCCCCAAAAAGTGCCAAACAAATGCCCAACATAGGCACTTATGATGGTATGTCCGACCCAGACGACCATTTGAACAGGTTCATAGCAGGGGCAACCGTCAGCAACTGGACGGAACCCACGTGGTGTTACATGTTTCAAATGACGCTGGTGGGGGCTGCTAGGGTTTGGTTTGATCGTTTACCGGTTAACCACATTTACGACTGGGCAGACTTCCAGCAGAAGTTTAGCCAACACTTCAGCCAGCAGCGAAAGTATACCGAGGAGCAATGGACAATCCTCAAATGCATACGGGAAGAAGATGAATCTCTGCCAAACTTCATCACTCGCTTCAACTCAAAGAAGTTAAGTTTGGGCAATATCAGCGAGGATCTTGTTCGCGCAGCCTTCATCCAGGGCGCGCAGGACCCAGAGCTTATCCGCACCCTAACGGGTAAAGATGGAATGCCATCCACATGGGATGGCATCATGACAGCAGCTAAACGCTATGCGGAAACGGAGAAGCAACTGGGTAGAGACCTTCCGCAGAGCACAAACCTTTACACCCAGAGGACGAGAGAGGACAACGTCCTCACCGCCCGATTGAACAAAAAACGGAAGCAAGGCATTTTTCAGTCAAGGGTAAACTTTGACACCTCATCCGGCTTACAGCACCGATTGGGTGAAAGGGATAATGTAAAGCTGCACCGGAACTCCAGATGGACGCCACTTACCAAAAGCGTCACTGACATATTTGCTACTGAAGAGCTCCCATGGCCAAAGCCTCCAGTAATCCGACATCGTCACGATGCTGATCGGAGCAAGTACTGTGACTATCACAGAACAAAAGGCCACAACACTGAAGAATGCATAGACGTAAAAGACATGGTCGAAACATTCGTCAGAGATGGGACGCTCGCACACCTCGTGGCGAAATAAAAGCTAAGCAGGCAGGTGCGTGTGGAACCATGGCTGGGGTAAACATGAATAAAAAATCAGCTTCAATATGGAGACTACATGCTGCGTAAAGAACGAGATCCCGAAACAGGTGCGTGTCGGCTCGATGGCACTCCTGTCCCAACATGGAAGGGAGTTCAATTACACAGTTTGCATGTAATCAATTCCAATTTGTACAGAAAAGGCCAAGAGCCACTTCTAATGGAAATGATTCTCTTTCAAACGTCGAAGCTGATGATTTACATTTATACTTTTGTACACACTAATATGCCGGTTTTCACCGCATAATTACAAAAAACGTCATTGCATGGGAAGGCGGTCCTACCCGCACGAACCCAAAAAGCATGATAAACCTTCACGCAGGTCAGTTGAAGGGGAAAAAAGTTACCATATGAAAGTGCTGGTCTATCCGCATGAATCATTCGAGGGAACTGCACCAACCTATCAACAACCGCGCGTGGGACAGTTCAAAATTCTTAAGAGGAAAAGGTAAACCTATACGCAGGTCAGATATGGGTAAAGTTATGCCATCCTACTAAGTGCAAGTGACGGGTCTACCCGCACAATCACGAAAGAGGAAGCAAAACTTCACACCTATTATCAGCCACGTTCAAAGGTTAACTTATCCTCAACAGGCAAACCTTCACGCAGGTCAGTTGAAGGAGTTCAATTATTCCATTAAATGAAAGTGCCGGTCTATCCGCACGAATCATGAAAGGAAGATGAACACTAACCTATCAACAACCGCGCGTCGAACGGTTAAAACTATCCAACACTGGTGACGGCATTCACATTACGTGAAGTCGTTGCGTGGGAAGGCGGTCTTACCCGCACGAACCCAATAACGTGGCAAACCTTCACGCAGATCATTTGAAGGAGAAGTTCAATTATTCCATTAAATGAAAGTGCCGGTCTATCCGCACGAATCATGAAAGGAAGATGAACACTAACCTATCGACAACCGCGCGTCGAACGGTTCAAAACAAAATTCTTAAAAAGGTAAGAAAAACCTACACGCAGGTCAGGTATGGGTAAAGTTTTGCCATCCTACCAAGTGCAAGTGACGGTTCTACCCGCGCTATCACGAAAGAGGAAGCAAAACTTCACACCTATTATCAACCACGTTCAAAGGTTAACTTATCCTCAAAAAGTAAGAAAAACCTACACGCAGGTTAGATAAAAGTTAAAGTTTAGCCATCCTACCAAGTGCAAGTGACGGTTCTACCCGCACAATCACGAAGGAGGAAGCGAAACTTTAACCCACTATCAACCACGTTCAAAGGTTCTTATTCTAAACACTTGGAAAATTGCTATTTTAAACTAAGTATGCAAGTCATAAGTTTATAAAGCAAAGAATCCAATGAAAGGAATAACAATCGTATATTTCAATGATATATTACAACAGTGGCCGGGTAACTACCCGCCTAAAAGAAATCTATACAAAGCTAAGTCTATCCTAGCAGTGGGAAGGGATCTTCAGGATCAGGCTTCAGGGCCACCTCCGCTTGGACCAGCACCGTCAGAGAGCGGCTGCCCAAGGAAAGCCTTAAGGATGTTTAGCCCATCATCAGCAGCAGCAGCTTCATTCACCTTCTCCACCACTGGATGCGGGAAGGCAGCGTACTGGTTCACAGCTTGGTCATAAGCAGCTTCAGTATTAACATTGAATAAAGGGAAGTTGGAGGGCGGAAAGCCTCTCTCAGCAAACCCAAGACCAAGCAGGAAGCCAGTCTTCTCCCCATCCTCATGAGAAGCGTTGAGGGCTGCGCTCATCGCATCGTCATAAGAGGTCTCTGAAAGGACCCGACGCACAATCTACAAAAGAATACAAGTTAGAACATTTTCTAATTACGAGCGGAAAGCGTAAAGAAAAAGATAAAGATACCTGAGGCAACGCTTCTCGAAGCAGCCATTGGAGGGTAGCTTGACTTTCTTTGTAAGCACGTTCGGCTCCGCTTTTATCAAGGTTGGCAAGTTGAACTTCCTTGGCGGCAGCCTCTTCGACGCTTTTGAGTTTCCTTTCAGTGCGGTCAAGCACCCCCCTCTGGTCAAGGATCTCCTGCAGCTTCTTGGCATCTTCCATTGCCAAGGCGTCATGAGCATGCTGAAGAGCCTTTAATTTGCATTTAAGCTGCTCATTCTCTTCGCGAAGCGGCTCAGCAACAGCTTCAGCCTTGGCAGCCCTCTCAGTTGAGTTTCGCGCAGTCTCCTTAGCCAGCCGAAGCTGTTCATTCACAGCTTGGGCAGCCTTGGAGCGGGCCTCGAGTCGCGCCTGGACTTCAACCTCGAGGGCCTTGAATGCTCTCTCCTTCTCGG